>NC_143507.1:5476290-5779274 GCF_051622355.1 Phaseolus vulgaris
TCATTTGTAAATAGAGCACTTGCTTTTACGAAAGGAGAAATCCTTATTGGAGAATGAGTATTCTTTCTCCTATTATCCATTTAACTAATAAAATCTTTCTTAACTAAAATGCCACCCTCTTGAAATTCAACCTTGTCCTCAAGGATGGAATAGTAGAGCTATGTTTTAGGAGCAGAAAATGGGGGACGTGGGGATGGGATGCTGAGCTTTTGCTAAACATGCTGTTTTTAACACAATGGGATCTGTGCAGATAGCTCCAACGCCTTTAAAAATGAGACGAGTTGTTGTAAATGTAAGCCTCAAAGTGTGTCCTTGAAGAAAATCTTCTTCCTTCAACTACATCAATATTTCCCAGCCTCATGAGTCAGGATCTCCTTCCTGGCCTAAGTGGATTGGGCTTGGTCCATTAAGCCTAAAATGTAATCTTCTACAAAATTACAGTGTTTCTCTCTTGTGGCCTGGGCTTCACCCATCCGGTCATGAAATGAGATTGATTGGTGTAATCCAATTTTTGCCTCTTCTCTTCATTTATGAAGTCCTTGTTGCCATCATTGCATCTTCAACCAGCCCATTGATTGATGTAGACATGAATCCAGCACTTTTAGCAGTAGAAGATTGATCAACATATGCGAGTCAGTTGTGTAAAAATTTTATATGGACAAAAATACAACACTGATGGTTCAAAACTTAAGTTTTGAATGAAAGGATGGTGGATGGCTGTGCATGTGTACAACCCATAAGTCTTTACTCTGAATGATTAATCTGAATTTATATCAGCAATTATATCATTACAGGTACCATTATATACTTATATGGTACGTTAGAGCCTATAGATCCAAAAGTGCACTAATCTTAATTTTTATAGTGTGAAAATCATGTATAGTATCTCCAAATTAAAACTCAAAGCTAAAGCACCTTTAGATTCTATTCTACTACTTAGAGACTAATTTTAAGGATGTGTTTGATCTAAAACATAAAATCATTATAATCATATTATTAAGTCTGAATATCCAGAACCCATTACTGTTCTTTTTCATACTCAAATATACACCGCGAGATATTTACTTAAATCAACAGTGTTTTAACTTCAAATTTTATAGGCATAAAATTACCTTGAAATAAGGCACTGTTTTCTTTAAGAAATCCGGTGTTGGCTGAAAATCAGCATCAAATATTGCCACAAATTCGTAATCCTTAACATAATCACAGCCCATTGCTGATTTCAGATTCCCTGCCTTGTAGCCTGTACGTATAAGCCGGTGCCTATATATTATCCTAACACCCCTTTGCTGCCATTTATGAACTTCTGCCTTGATAAGCTGTTGGGTATCTACTTCATCAGAATCATCAAGAACCTGAACAAGCATTCTCTCCTTTGGCCAATCCATGATACAAACTGCTCCAATGGATTGCTGGTAAACCTACAGGCCAACAAGATATAAAATTAAGAGTCAGATTCTTAATAATCAATCAGCTCATAAAGAAGAATGCGTCTGGTGGTTCTACATTCTTAGGGTGTAGGGAAGGTGCTGATTGGAAGAAACTTTTAGTGACATTGGTGATGAGAGGATGCACCTCCTCCTTTCAACTAAAATTATACTCATTAATATAGTACTAAAAAAAAGACAAGAATAGAAGAGAAAACCAGTGACGTGACATGCTATGAAAAGAAAGGGAGGAGACTGTATTTGAAGACACAATAACTAGACAAGCAAACTTTTGTAGGACGAGAGTGTATCACACACATATATTAAGTATCTAAGCATACATTGGATGTTATTATTAATTAAGCACATAAATGTTAAACAAATCTACTGCTTTTTCTTTCATGTTTTCTTGTTTTGATTTACATAGCCAAGAGCTAGTTGCTTCTATCAGCTTACCACTGCAATTGCTTCCCACAAATGGAGCATTAGGAGAAGAATTTTTTCCCCTACAACAACCAAATACACACAACAGGCCTCTGCCATTTCCTCTTTCAAATGGAGCTCTAAATCCCAACATCTAACCTGGTCTACTCTCATTCACAACATCTCAAATAAACATCCATTATGTCATGGTTCTAGGCTCCAAGACATACCCTCCATTTTTACATCTGCAAGTTACAAAGCTCTAACTTTAATCAACCACACATGCCCAAGCCACATACCCGTACAAGACTCAGCACAAACCACTCAAGCCAGCAAAAACCCTTCGTATGCATGCACCTCATTTAGTTGAATATCACCCGATCACATTGTAGGTCATGTGTTTACATATCTTAAAATCATATTATAATTGATACAATTAAACGTTGCTCAACTTCTAAATTTATTCTCTGCACATGTTTAGAATTGTTATTAACTAAATGCACCTCATTTAGTTGAATATCACTCAACTCTGTATTCAAAGAGTGATTTTGTAGGTCATAATTACCCATCTTAATATCTTATTATAATTGATAAAATTAAGCCTTGCTCAACTTCTAAATTTATTCTCTGCCTACAAATACACACCCTACACTCTGAATCTTGCACATATTTAGTATTGGTATTAACTAAAAAAGTTTTATCCAAATGATGTTTAGCATTTACCTTTTCTCGTTTTGGTATAAATAGCTGAACACTAGTTGCTTCTATTAGTTTGCCTTTGCACTTGCTCCCAGAGGTCCAGCATTAGGAAACGAACAAATATACTATTATAGTTGTTGATGCATAATTTAAGGATCTAGTAGTAGTTGTATATGATCAACAGTGTTTCAGGTATGCAGCATTTAATGATGGCACATAGACAAATTTCTTCCCCTATACACAAAAGACTATTCTCCACCATACCCCTCTTTAAAATGGAGCATCTAAATTTAACACCTAAGTCAATCTCACTAAAAATGTCACAGCAAATATCCATTCTCTCATGTCCCCGAGTTCCAAGATGTCACCTTCACATTTAACCATCACCAAGCTACCTTCAATCACCTAAACACATCTCACAATAAATGCCCTCAAAAGACTCTGAGTCTGCTTGAAAGAATTTATTTACAGCTCTTTGGAACTTCCCCAATAATATAAGGACTTATGCAAGTGTTTGAGATGGAAATAGCTTATGATGTGTCCATAAACTGTTTTCAATATTATCTCAGTAAGCTCCCTGGATAGATTTTGAAAACAGCTTACAAATTAAACGAAAACGAATAAACTCAATTTCCTCTTTAATGGTAAAGGTAAAAACAACTTAATAAGTGCTTATATAAGTAAGCACTTAATTAAGTTGTTTACCCAAATGTACCCCTCTTTGTCCATACAGGTACACCAAACACCTTATCTCAAAAATCTCTCTAGGATAACTTACGGAAACAACTTAAAACTCATATGAAAACAGTTTAACCCAATTTCCTTGTAGAAACAACTTATAGATGAGTGTTTATTTGATAATAAGCCCTTAATTAAGTAGTTCGCTAAAAAGACCCTCATAATACAAAGCACCCAAGCCACAACAACAGAAACATGCCTACCACCAAAATCTACATCAGTTGAGCACATCATTTAAACAAGACACCAGATCACAAACAGATAACAGAACCGACATTAAAAGTCAACATTCACAGATTCGGAAGTTCCAAAAGGACAAAGCAACCTACATCTTCTTACCTCCCTCTCATTGCACATGGGAATCTGAACCAACACCATGGGAAAATCCTCCACGCTATGATCCCCAACATCGTAATCCACACTGGCCAAAGGCTTGAGCCTCCGAAACTTGATCCAGAAGCACCCCAAGATCAAAACGACCCTGTCCACCGACTGCACGATGAACAAAACAGTGCACAAATTCGCCAGGCTCTGCAACGGCGGCGACATGTACCTGGCGCGGACGTCGACCCACGTGGCGTAAACGACGGCGAGCAAGCCCAGAACGTCGCTGGGATCAGGGCGCCTGAAATGCCACCCCTTGAAATACGCCACGAGCTCGAATCCCAAGAGCACGATGACCACCACGAGGAACACGCGGATCGCGCGGTAGAGCCGCGACGTGTCGCCGCGCAGCGACGCCGAGTCCACGATCCGGCGGTGCGCGGTGCGGGCGAGGTGGAAGATGCCGCCGGAGAGCCAGCCGAGCGACGCGGCGAGCTGCTGGAATTTGAGAAGGCATACCCAGGAGAGCTGGCGGGCGCTCCGGGAGCGTTCTTTTTTGGCGGCGACGGAGGAGGAGGAGGAGTCAACGTCGAGGGCGGTGAAGGGCGGAGGAGTGGTGGAGTGGGAATGGTCGAGCTTGGGGTCGTTGAGGGGATCGACGTTGTTGGTCTTCTCACGCTGCTTGTTCCACCATTCCTGGAACTCGTAGTTGGGAGCGCGAGACATGGAAAGAGGGTAGAAGAACTTGAATTGGATGAATGAAAATTATGTGTAAGAAGAAGAAAGATGATCTTTCTTCTTTCTTCTTTCTTTTGGGTTTGTGTCTTTGTGTTTTGTTTGTGCTTGATCCAATGGAGACCTATAATTAAGGTACCACCAAGTTTTTAGCTGCATGTGTTCCTCTTTTGTTCATTCTCACTTTCAGGGGCTAAGGATTCCTCTTGCTTCTGCATTTTTCTTTTAACTATAATAATAATTTACACCACTAACAAATAAATAATCAACTTTTTTAACTACTTTTTACGTTATTTTTAATAAAAATAATAATTTTCTTATTTAACATACTTAACTTTACAATCTCTTCCTTTCAAAATATATACGATGACATGTGTTTGAGCTATTAACAATAATTCATAAGTACATACAAAAGGATTTTTTCTACATTTTTTATTTTCTAACATTTTTTTTAAACTTTTAAGTTTTTTAACATGTCACACCTCATTTATATTTTTTTCTATCTTAAATTTAATTTTTTTAAATAACACCTCAAATTTAAATAAAATAATATAAAATAAATAAATTAAGGGTTAAATATGTTTTTTATTTATTTTCACATCTCATATATATTTGTAGTGAGAAATTATAAAAATAAATTATTATTAATTATTTTTTACGTGATAAACAAATTTTAAGTTTATTAAAATATATTTTGTGTTAATTTATTATTAACATAAATGTTATATTATAGTTTATCTAAAAATTCGTTAACATTTAATACAAATATACTAATTTTAAAGTTTAATTGAAAAAAATAATAATTTTGTGTTAACAAAAAATATATTTAACCTATAAATCAAATATATGTATTAAAAACATATTAAAATTAAATATAAAACATAAATAAATATGAAGAAAAGCAACCATGCATCTTGTTGTCGTGATAATAATAATAATAATAATTTATCATTTATAATAAATATATAGTAAAATTCTCCTATTTAATGTATAAAAGCTTTTTTCTATTTAACATTTAATAATAATATTTTAAAGTTAAAATACAAAATTCACAATAAATATGAATGTAAAGTTGGAACCTATGAGACTTGGATACTCTTTTTAAATGGCATGTCCATGTCGGACACTGACACAAGTATCGGATATTGACACTATGTATTAGTGAAGTGTCCATTTAAAAAAATATTATTGGATTTCTGACAATTCTAACATAATTTAAAAAAAAATACATTAATTTTTTTAAAACTCAAATTTATTGTATAAATTTATATTATATTTATAAAAATAAGGAATAAATTCTTTTGAACCAATCATAAAAAAATATTTTTCTGCTTAAAAAGAACATAAAATATACTTATATAAATCTTTATTATCAATTTATATAATTTACAATTATATAATATATACATGTATGTTTTGTTTTTGTGTTCTGTATTTTAAAAATATATTTATTTTTTATTTATATACTTATCATCTCAGTATCACTGTTTCTTTCTGGTAATTACTCCCATTTAAATTAAAGAAAAGAAGTAATTCCATATATCATACCTATACTTACGTGGTAACTGTTTATAATCAAACTTTTTATTATGATATAATTTCAATAAATATACAACAAAAATAATATATTTAACTATTTTATTGAATAATAAATAATAATAATAGATAACATACATACACTTTTATTATTCAAAATTATAAAATGATGTAATAAAAAAATACGGTAAGTGCGATATTCCTTATATTTTTCATTAATAATATAGAAATGGATTTGAGATTTTTTTACACATTCTGGTTCTTATTATACCTCTGAAATTATGTAATAATATTTTATTAATTTTCTTATGTTTCTTCTCTTTCCAAATAATTACTAAAATCAATATTTTATTTCACATCCTGTTTTTTTCTCTCTCTAATATGATTTGAGGTTTTTTTGTCTTAAATTTAAATTTTTTAGACAATATCTCCAACAAGTACATAAAAATAAATAAATAAATTATATAAATAACTATATATCAAAAGTATATTAAATTATTTAAACATTAATATATAAAATAATTATTATTATTATAATTATAAAAGTAATTAAATTTTAATTCAATAAAATAAAATAACATAATAAAAATGCAGATACAACTAATAATAACAATAGATCTAAAATCTAATATTTTCTTACTCTTTTTCTACCACATTATACGTAGTTAAAATAATAACTAATATTTTTACAAACTTTAAACAATTTGGTGAATATTCTTTTTAATATGATTTATTCCATATTTAAAACTATATATACATAACTTCCTAAACTACTGGATCTACATACATGCTATTATTTATATTAAGAAATGCTGATATTTCTCGTTTAAATTAGTATCATTTTTATTTTTATATTTTTTAATTAAATTACAAAAAGCCTCTTCTTACATATACTTATAAAAATTAAATCAAGAGAAAAGATAACATATTTAACGTCAATTTTGATTAAATTTTTTACAATAAAATATAAAATATAGTATATTTGTTTCTTTATCACATCTCGATAGATGTAGTTGTTTTTCTGATAACCAAAATAGTAAAAATATTTTGTGCGTATATATATTCATTTGTAAGTTCGAACTTAGATAGAAAATAGTATATATGTACTCTTTAATCTTTTACAATATTACTCAATTTTATTATTATATTTACTATACTTTGCAAAAAAAAAATATTTTTTATTTGACCATAAAGAATATTTCACACAAAATATCAACATTATGATATCTCAAAGTGTCAAAGTTTATTTATGAATAATTATTTTAAAGAGCTATATATCACATATGCATCTTGTGTAGTGTCTTAAATTTTACTCAAAATAAGATAAAAAGTTGTCTAATATCATAATGTATCTTCAAAAAAAAAAGTTTGCGTTAAATGTTTCATGAAGAACATTTATTGCAATATCGTCTATGGTATCCTAACAAAAAATTAACTTCTCAAAACTTACAACACTTAGAAAATATTTACAACGAATATCTATCATGACCTTTATAAATAAAAGATACCTTGAAGAAGAAATGATTTTGGTTCATGAACAAACTATCAATGTTATAGAGATTAAAAATCTCAAGAGAAGAATTTTGCAATCTAGCCCATTAATACAACACTTTGGTATTCTCTAGCAACTTAAAAGAGTGAATGCAAACCTTGAATTTGTCTTAGGATATCAAGTCTCTTTTAGTTAGTAACCCTATAATTTTTTTATCACTTCTTTTATAATCAAGTGTTTTGACTAAGAGTGATGGTTGTTTCAAAGAATATCCAGTTCCTTAATTAGAAGTGGTAGTTGTTTCAAAGAATACTCAATTGTTTAGCTATGAGTAAGTGATGTCCAAATAATACTCGATTTGCATGGTTCAACGTTAGTATGCTTAGTAAATTTTTACCCTATTGATCAAGAATTAGACATAGTATTAGTTATAAAGAAACAAAAATAAAAATCTAAATTGTAATTTTTGATTTTTAAATTTTTTTGAATTATATATTTTCAAATTGTTATCTTAATTATTGATAAAAAAATGTTATCTAATTCGATAAAGAAGGAATTTCTTTTTTAAATAAGATTTGCAAAAATATCTTGATGTGAGTTTATTGACTCAACTTTGTCTAATTTTTAATATATAATTTAATCTTTTGTTTTTATTTTTTTTTCATTTAACCTATTTTTCTTAAATATTATAAATAATAAATTTTCTTTTATTATTAAAGCACAACAAAGTTTAGAATCTCGACTATATGAAAAGTTGACGCTAGTACACATCTAGAACATTAATTAAATTGATGTTATTTTGCTGACTAAAATTATTTTAGGAAAATAATTAGTGGATATTTTTTAATAAGTAGTTATATTAATATAGTTTTCTTTCTTCATTTCTTGTTGCTTTTTCTTTCTCATTACATCCTTTATTATATTTATTACTTCTTTTCAACCAAAATCCATCCCGGAATTTGATAGTATATTAACAATGGTTAAGAAATTGGAAAACCAAATTGTTGCAATTACAATTTTACAAGCATTACACATATATTACAAATATAAGAAAAATGTAAAAATAAATTAAATATATTTATATTGAAAATATTATTTATTTTAAAACTCCATTAAAATTGACTTTATTTTAATCAAATTATTCTATTTCTAATGTATTCCATTACACTTAATATACTCGCAATCGGTTTTTAAGTTTTTCCATTATATAATATATTTTTACATTGTTTAGGAGAGAAATTCAAACATAATTCATATACATTTTTCTTTCTTAATATTTGATAAGAAAAAAATGTGAATAAAATATGAAAGTTTAAAAGAGATAATTGTTGAAATAAAATGAATGACGAAAGAGATGATTGAAGAAGAGGGAGTGTGTGAGGTTGGAAGCTAAGTGATTGGATAAGTGAGAGAATGCATGTGGATTGGTTGGTATATGTTACCAGACAAAAAGGGACGATTCATGTGACTTCAATTAAGGACTCACGTTGGTGTCGCTATTTTAAGTTTGTTACTGCTCTTTTTATTTTCCACTGCTACTGTGTCTATACTATTTGGTCTTTTCACTTAGATTCCTTATTATTATTATTATTATTATTATTATTGATGATGATGATGGATTGGAGTCAAGTAGGATACAGTTTTTTTTTTTAACATGATTATTTATTAATTTAATTAGATGTAAGATAGAATCAGACTAATTTCATTTATTTATGTGCTATATTGATTTTATTATTACTTATCAACAACATTAGTTAACTCAAATAGTAATTAATGAAAGGGCTCATAATCATGGTGATTTCATTTTGCATTTTCGATATGAAATTAATGGTATGATGTTAGTTCTTGTGTCCGATCATGAATAATCTGTATTAATATTTTAATAAGAATATAACTTAAATTAAGTTATATTTTAAAAGAAATAATATTAAAAAATGAATTTTAGGAGGAATAGATAATTAGTTTGCGAATATTGTGGTGTGTCCTAAGCTAAAATCGTGTGTGTTGTCGTCCAGAGTTGAAGCGGAGAACGTGAAGAAAGGTGGGAGCTGCCTTGCTTTTACAAATATTATCTATTAAAATTATTATTACACAAATGTTAAAAAACACTTGAAATGAATGTAAGACCAATCTTGGTAAGTCTTCACTCGTAAAGTTTTAAGTTTATAATTTTTATTTATTTAATTAAGTTATAAGAATATTGTTCTTGCCAACAATGGGTCGGATCTTTGAGGCGGTCTGCGAGTGAATCTGTCGAGATTGCAGCTTTGATCAAGTGAGGTGAGAGAACTCTATCTGTTGATAAGATTATGATGAGAGCATAAAAATAATAGTGTAGTATATATTACATAGAATATTACTTGCTTTTATTCAATATCTATTTATAGCATTCATAGATCTTTTTAAAGAATTTGTACAAAATATCAAACTTAACTGATTTGGATGCATTAAATATCAAGTGTATTTGGGCTTTTAACGTGACCTGACTTGATCGATCCAAACACATCTATTGGATCTGAAACACCCGATGTACATGATCGGGTCTTGACCCGATTATAACCGAACAATACAAATATATATTCTTTATTCTATTATAAATTTCTATCTTCTTAAAATTTGAGTCTTTCTAACAATTTTAAATTTTCTTCTTTTACCTTGGATTTTAAATTCCTTAAATTTTGTTCTCCATGTCAATGTTTTGTTATTCCATTGTCTTATGCAAATTTTAATAAAATAAATATTTTTTTAGCTTATGATTACAGTGATATGATTGGTATTTGAATAAGGTATTATGGAAGTATGAATTCTTTTTATTACTCTGAGTCAATCTTCTCTAATACCCATAAATATTATAATAACAAATTTTAAAAGAATATAAAATGAAGTTTATAAATAAAAATTAGACGTTTAATTATTAGTTATTTTAAAATCTTTAATTTAGAAAATCTTTATTTTTCTACTATCTATTTAATAAAACAAGAGATTTTAATCGTGAATTTGCTATTAGATTGAAATCCTAAAAAGGTGGAGGAGTTTAGAGTATATTGGATTAACCAAAGTTTAGTTTTGGTAAGTAGAATAAATTTTATCTAAGTTTTTATCTTTTTATGCTCCCATTCTTGAGTGGATGTTTAAGATGAGGTATTGCTAGTGTAGGGTTGATTTTCTGGAAGCATACTAGGACTATATGGAGCATTGTAAAGGAATCATCAAAAGATTATTAGATAAATCACGCTTTAATTCAGGTAAGGGAAACTAATAATACCTCCATGCAATGTGATGATTATTTTGAATGTGTAGATTGTATGAAACTTGAATATATGTAAATCTTATGTTAAGATTGTGGAATTATAATGGTTTCTTATGGTAGTATGTATATTATATTCATTGATGTCAAACCTGGGAAGTACGAATTTATTGTAAAGTTGTATATGTCTTTGAAAAACGTTGTGTTTTAGTTGTTTGGGTTGCTCTCAAGTTAGATATCACTAGAGCGATATATTTTTGCTTAGACAAAACCTAAACAATGTGTAATCATCACCAACTTACGACGCTCAAGTGATGTATTGGTCACTCAAGCGACATGACATATGAGTCAAGCATTAGCTTGTAGCTTAAACTAAGATAGACCAAGACAATTCTCTCTCCTCTAGAAACATATCACTCAAGTGGGGAGGAGGATGTTCAAGTGATATGACTTGTGTCTTAAGTGTTGTTTTGACTAGAAAGTGTACATCTAGCTTGATAGTAGATGTTTTGTGGTACCCTAACATCGAGAACATAAACCAATTAAGGTTTGGTGGGTTTAGGATATGTCAAGTGTTAGCCCCAAATGATACTTGTTTATCATGGTTTATAATCTTCTCAATAATGCTTTACATTTAGTCATGACATGATGTGTGTCTAAATGTTAGTTCATTTGCATTCATGTGTATGATCTTGATATATGTGTGATGATGATGTTATGTGAGAATATGTTTTGCTTACATCAACTCACCCTTACATGCTTGTTGTATGTTATTGCAACAAACATACTTGGTATAGAATCAGACTTTGTTGCAAGTGGCAATGGAAGAAGACAAACTTTCAAATGATTTGAAAATTTTATTTCACTAAGACATACATGATATATTTTATTTTGAGGACTCGAGTCCTAATGATGTATGTATATTTATGCATTGTGTTACATCTTCATTTTGGTAAATCAATTTATTTGAAAAGTAAGATTCTTAACAAGTGAGACAAGTTGCAAACTTTAGGTTAAATACCTATAAATAATTTGAGGTGATATTGAATGTAAGTTGTATTAGTCTATAAATGTTGTACTCAAACGACATTTATTTGTTTCAATGGTTTATGTTTGTTAAATTAAATCAAATCTATTACAAAGTTTTTTTTATATATAAAATATGTTCATGGGATTTATATGTAAGTGATGAAATGAAATGATTATGGATTTAGTTATATATATATATATATATATATATATATATATATATATATATATATATATTGAATTGTTTAAATGAATGGTGAATTTAGTGGAGATATGTGTTATTTAAGTTGGAAGAAAAATGATAGGTACTAAGAATGGTGGCTTGACCTGATTTGTGATTTGTGGTATTACTCATTATTGAAAGGAGATATATTGGTTTTACTAATAATCTAAATCATATTGATAAAGATACAAAATAGTGATAAATTAAAAAAAAAGTTCTTGCATTGGACTTTATGAAGTAGATGCAATGAATTATGTGGATTTAATTGAACTATCATTGATGGGCCATTACTTTTTTATATGAATTATATATTAGTTTCTTGTAAAAATTACTCAATACATCAATACATGTATTTTAGAAGGCGTCGTAGTTTCTTAAACTTGTGTAGATGTGAGGAATGAGTGAGAATACAATTTCTTGGATATTTGATGATGCAAGGGACAAGTTTGTTGATAGTGAAAGCAATGGTAGTTGCTTACATGTCTTAATTATAATATGGAATGACATGGAGTATGCGTAAGATATATGTAGTTTATGAATTAGTTTATTTTTAACTCATTTTTTATTTTATTTTATTATGTAATACTTTTATAATTATATTTACTCGAGAGAAGATGAAATAATCATATGAAGAAACAAAAAGTGTATATAATTTTATTAAAAAAAATCTCATTATATATGATTTTGTTTTGTAAACTCAATATGCTTTGAGTAAGATGTTAACTTTAGGGATGACAATGTAGGGCGGGTCATGCGGATTAGTCCGCAACCCGCTACTAAAAAACGTGGGACAGACTCACTAATCTAGCTCACTGGTCCATTTAAGCCCGCCCCGCATAACCCGCAGCCCATGCGGGCCAAAAACGGGGCGGATAGGTTGACCCACATAAATAAAAAATAGTTAATCTATTTTTTCTCAACCCAACATTGCAATGTGATCTTTATTTTATTTTATTTAAAAAAAATTGAATTTAATGTACTAAAAATATGAATGTTTTATTTTAATCATCTAAAAAAGTTAATATTAAGAATGATAGTGAATTTAAGTTTTATATTAAAATTTGTTAATAAAAAAATAATATAAAAAAGATTTCAATAAGATATTCGTTAAAAAATTTGTCATCTTCATTAAAAAAGTTTGTAGAAAAACTTTGATAAGATACTTTGATACATTTACATACATATAGAGGAAAAATAGATACAAAACAAAACTTTAATTATTTTTAATGAAACCTTATAACAATCCTCATACTTGAATTCTTTTATATTTTTATCTTAATTGAATGAATTGAAACACGGATAAAATTTTAATTTTGTAGCAACATAAATAGATTTTTTATAATTAATGAAATTTTAAATTTTAAAAAAAATATTTTTCTTATGTTGACATGCGAACTGTCCCACAAACCCGCATATTATCTTTTATACAAGACGAACCAGTGAAATAAGCTCGCATTATTGCACGAGCAAGTCCATACGGGACAGATTATACCGCATTGCTACTCCTAATAAACTTATATAAATGGTTGGAAGAAACTACATACATAAAGTAGTATAATTATATGGAAAATATAGGATGTTATAATGATAATATAAAATAACTTGTATTATTAATCACACATAATTTATTTTTATAATAATTATTTTAAATACCATGATAATATAAAGTAATTTATATTATTAACTACATATTATTTTTTATTTTATAATAATTATCTTAAATATCACGTGGAAGATTATTTGCGATTAAATAATAGTATAAAATTTTATCATGTGACAATTATTAATTTTTAAAAAAATATAGAAACCATGTTAAGACATTTAAAAATATAAATTAAACCATTCTTTAAAATGAATAATCTAAATTCATAAACTTAATTTTTTTTATCATACCAAATTAATAGAATATGATGGGTTATGATACTTTTAATGTCCTCATATGTCACTTAGTTCTTGGTAAAGTATTGATTTTTTTTTTATATTCTTAAACAAGGTTTTTTGTTGGAGTTTTATGGATGAAAAGAAAAGCATTAGAAAAACTATATAAAGAAAGGTTCAACACATTAAAGAAATTTTCCAAACTAATTTTAGTTTATGAAAGAGTATATTTTTACTTTTTTCTTCTTCTTATTTTTCTATCTTAGAGAAGAACTTATGAAGAAGAAGGTCCTTGAATCATGCCCTTAACATTAAAGTAGTATGTACCCTTTTGTCCCACCACTTGCAAAATTAGGGTTGTATGTGCTACCCATTAATTAATAAGGAAGTGACCCTACATGTACCCAAGCCTATGTGGATTTGAATCTCTATCTCTCCAAGGGCAAGCTACCACACCCTCCCATCATGCAACCTCATAGCATGTCATCACTTCATCATATTAATATGTATATAAAATGCAATATTTTATAAATATATCCAATGATGATAAATAAAAAACCATGGTAAATAAAGAATAATTTACATAAACCCTTAAATGAAATGAAATAGTATGTCCTTGTGATAAAAAAAAAACCCTAATACATGAAATGCACTCCACCCCAACATTAGGCCTTTACTAGTAATTATATGAAATATTTATTCCATTAAAATTAGATTAAATGGCTTCAATATCTAATGGATTAATTAGTTGACAAAAATACATTGATTTAAAAAGAAAGACCAAGATTTACTTTTTGCAAAATAAGAGAGGTGTGTGATTAATCCCAAATCAAGGATTAGAGTAGTATAAAAGATTGATACTTTTGGGAATACCTCAAAGTTTTATCAAAAAGCAAAAGACCCAAATTAAGGTGGTTATGAAAAAAATTATATGATTTGAGTGTATTGGATAATTCAAAGTTATAAGCTAAAGAATTCAAAAATTAATCAATTTCCCTTTAAAAAGTAGTATGATAAAAAAGAATGTTAATATGTAATTATTTTTAACCGTTTCTAAAAATCTCGTAAATTGTCTATCTTTTTGTTCATATTTTTTTCCTATAATGATAGAAAAGAATCTCAATATGAACATTCTTCTCCGGTGAGCGAATATTCGTTTTCCCTCTTTGTATTGGATTTGAATTTTAAAATACCTTTTTCATAAAAAAAATCCTATTACATTTAACTAGAACTTTTAAATTATATAAAGAAGTTTCGTGGTATTCAATTAGTATAATTAGAAAGTTTCAAGGAGGACAACAAAATTTCCATCATACTATAAATTTGTTTTAAACTAATATAAAATATGTTGGTCTTCAAAATATATACATTTTGATTGGTTATTTTTTTTTAGAAAATGTCTTAATCCCCTTGTATTCTTTGGTGCCTTAATAAATAAACGCAAAGAATTAGAGACAAGGAAAGATGGAAGAGGATAAGAAAAGTTAAAAAATGGATAAAATAAAATACAAATAGAAAATAATATAATCAAAATTAGAAAGAAAAGAAGAAGGGGAGAATATAAAATAAAAAATAAAAAAATCAAAGGGTGCATAAATATATTAAATAAAATAAGAAGAAAGAAGATCAATTAAAATAAAAAAGGATAAAAGAGAATAAATAAAATCAGAAAATGGGAAAATGAAAATAATAAAAAAATAAAACGAGATGGAAACGATAATAAAATAAAATAAAGTAAAAATAAGAAAAACATAAAAAAAAGAGGAGAATAAAATAGCCTTACTTACTTGACCCCTCACAAAATTAATTTAAAACTTGAAAAAATTTATGCATAAAAAAGGCACTTAAACACAAACATAACCTTTGTTAACAATGGAATTAAGGAACTTTAATTTGAGCTTAAAATCTCAAAATACAAATTTGAGTTTGGGGGCATCAAATAGGAAGTTGGGTGCCAAAAAATATTTTATACGGGGTGTAGTCAGTATTTTAGGGTGGTGTAAATAGTAATTACAAAACAAAACTATTTCTAACCCAATTGAGCTTGTGTGGGCTGAAATATCCAATGCCAAATTTCTTGGCTTCATTTCTTTTAATAGTGGATAGATTATTCTTATTCCAAAGAAAGGACTCATTAGTAGTTCATAATATTTTTTCACAACTTTAAGGAAGTTTTCAATGGCACCACCCCCATATTACCTTCACACTCATAAACCTCAATAAATAGTCATTCCAACCCAAGATCTCTTAGATTGTATAGAAATCTTTGAGAGTAACTCTAGATGTTAATTAGTAAGATAATTTTGAGAGTTAAGAAGTTCTTAACATTCTTAAAAGGTGCATGAAGTTGTGAGAAGGTTGGAGTAGTGTTCATCCTTTTTCTTCTAAGCATGAGGAATGAGGAAGAGAATGTTTTCTCTTTTTATCATGTTGATTTCATAAGGAGGTGGGAGATGAACTTTGGCTTTCAAAGTTCTCTTACTCTTTTTACATTGTTGTGTTTATTTTTTATTTATGTTATGCTTATTGTCCAATTTCTACAACATATTTATTGGATGATTTTGGTGACCAAGTTGAATTAGAAGATTTTTTTAGTTTACCATGAACATGTTTGAATATTTTCTTGGTTTGTTTTGCATGTTGAAGATGTATTAATAAAAATGTTGTTCTGCATAATTTTTTGCAATGACATATTAATTTAGTCCTCGAATATGATGATCTATCAATTTTCTAATAATGTTTTTTAAAAGATTTTGTTGATAAACGTGTATGAAAGAATATGAATAAACTTTAATTTTTTTCACAAGTGATTTTAAACTGAATATAAACAATGTATATTAATTGTTGAGACAAATATTATTTGTTGAAATTTGTATTTATATTTTTTTATCCCATTTTAATTGAGTTTGTCTTACTAGTTAATGGAGCAAATCCCATTCATGTGGGTACATATTTGTATATCATGAAAAAATAAATACAACTTAATGATACGGAGTTGCAAAACTTAATTTTTGTTATGGTGTCTGATATATATTTTAGTAGATTTAATCACGATATAAAATTTTATATAATTACAATTTATTTTTTTATTTAATAATTTTGTTGTATTAAACATTCCAAAATATAAAACAAATAATTTATAAATTCATGAAGCACCAAAGTTAATTTATATAGAAAAGTTTTTCATTCAAAGATTCTCTTAGTCAATAATTTTGGTATTATAATATTGTGATAAGAACACTGTTTTGCCTGCGTATATCTTATAAATTACAGGCTGCAAGAGTTGAAGGCATGAAATTGTTGTGCAATTTTGCCTGGAAAACACGTTTAAAAAGCTGTTTACAACTCTTGCCAAACAAAAATTTCAATTTCCACTCACTTTTTTTGTTTTGTTTTTCCACATATGGAAAATGGTGTCCCATTTCAAAAGTCTTGCCAACGGTGTGAAACTAAGTCACCGTCACTTCTAACGTGTGAGGTTAATTAATTCTCATTCAAATTTTCATCAAAAGGTAATATTTAATTCATATAATTAATCTTTGACAAAATTTTACATTTACCCATAGATAACACCCACTTTCCTTCATTTTCAATCAAATCTTATTAAGTGCATCTTTGAATACTACCCTTTCTATCATATTCAAAAATTAGAAAAAAATAAAAAAAAAATAATTATTTATTGTTTTAATTTTTAGAGTGAAATTTATTAAAAAAATAACTTTAAGTCTAACTCAATCTTATTAGATAATATTTACACTCACTTACGTGATATTATATATTATGGACGTGATATTATATATTATGGGTGATCAGGTTGTCTGATTAGTTCAACAAATATTTAATACGATAAATTCTAAATATATATATTAAGAAATTGATTTTAAACCTATTAAACCTTAAAAATTAATTTATAATATAAAATTTGCATTGGCAAATGTTTTTATTCTTAATAATGTAGGATCTTTAATAAAATTAATATTAATTATGAAATAATGGAATCTAATCTAATGTTTTTTTATGAAATTGATGTTATTGTGTTTGTTATGCGAAAAAGTTTCTAAGAATAAAATTCAGTTTTAAAATTTATGAGAACTTGATCACAAAGTATATAAGACATAGGTTTTGTTATTGATTAAATTATTGCTTCACTCCTTTCTTATATACATTTTATTTCATTATTTAATCATCATAAATACAAATTTTGACTTTATAATGGGATCCGTTGGTGTGTTTACAAACTTCGGTTCTTTGGATTGACTATGCAAATGCCTAGACAAAATTTTGAGAATTAATACCTTTTTCTAAGTCAAAGTTTATGCTTGTTGACCAAAAGTAAGAAAAAAAAAACTACTTTAATTTTAGTATAAATTGTTTTATCTTATAAATTAATTTTGTGAAGTTGTCTATTTAATGTCTATTTTTAATTCAATTTCATAATTTATCTTAATAAATTGTTTTTGATTTATTATGTAATTTGTTATCGAAATGTTATTAATCATTCATAAATATTTTATTTTATGTTTAAATTTTATAATCTGAATGTAAAGAAATGTATTAAAAATATTAAAAATGTGTACAATTTTATAAAATTATATTTTATATATATATATAATACATATATGTAAGTGAGACTATATAGAGATAATTTTATTAAATGAGAGTTTGGTTTCTTTAATATAATATAGTTTGTATACGCGTAGTTGAGTTCATTTCTTCCACAAGAAAAACATGATTTTATTTCGTCAAAATTCTTAACACATCAAACTTTTTTATTCAACTTTAACAAGTCATGCATGCTAAGGTGCTAAACAGATAAATGTAAGAAAATGATGAAGTCAATGAATTAGTGACGTAATTTAGTGATGAAAATTTGTTTTTTTTTTCAATAGTTTTGGAATGACAAGAGTTTGTGCTGAATTTTTAAAAAAATAATTAAATACAAATTACTTTATCACTAATTTATTGATTTTTTGTTTGCTTTTGAATTCTTTTATCTCGTGAGTTGTAAGTTTGAGTTTGTATTCTGCTCCTTAATATTTTTTTATACATGTAGTTTGAGTCCAAATAAACATTTTTATATATTCTTTTTTATATATGTTTGTAAAGAAGATTAGAAAGGATCGAATGAAAGAGTTATAAACTAAGAAGCTTTCTACCTATGAATATAAGGATGTTTTAATTTGATCAATTAATTATAAACATTTTTAAAGTCTTATCAAATATATTTTTATATAAAGTGAAATTTAGTTTCATATTATATTATCGAACTTATATTTTATAAATTTTAATACATTCGATTCGTTCAATGTTTAATAGTATATTGACGTGTCATAGAGATTTTTTTAATAAAAAAAACATTAAAACAATATTATTATTCAACAATTTACGATAAAACAATGTTATTATATATATATATATTTTAAATATGACATGTAAATACACCGTTATACATTTAATGTATTAGTAGAACACATAAAAAAAAATTAAAAATTCGTGTATTTCTTAGTTACGTGATTCATAATCATAAACCACGTAGGGAAAGTAATACATACCGTACGTAATTTCAAGGTTTTAACATTATTAGTAGTTGTTTTTATAATGAATGACTGTATATCTTGATAAAAAAATAATAATAAAACATAAATTGTTCTCAAATGTATTGGGTTTAGAAAATTTATTAAGATTATTTTTCTACATTCGGTCGGTAGTAGTTTAACTTTCTTGCTGACAAGCTCTTAATTTTTCCTAGCTCTTAATTTTTCCTTACTTGTCTCACTTCTCTGTCTTATATTATCTTTAGTGGACTTTTCTTATATATTGATCAGATTAGGGAGTTAGACTGTATTTAGAGTGCATTATCTAGTTTCTAATTGCGTATTAGTTTTTCTAACTCTATTTGTAATTGGATCTGAAGTATAGTCGATCCATTGAGATGAACTACAATATCGACCGACCATGATTGAGAACCGAGACATAATAAGTTGAACCGAGACATTTGTACGTGCTTCTACATAAATTAAACCAACAACTTTTTTGAAAAATTTAGAAACTAAAACAAGTTTCATCTTTAGGTTTTTTAGCTTCTAAAAAGTTGTTGTAAATGAAGATTGATAAAATAAGTTAATTGATCCATCTTATCTATGAATGATTTGTTTGATATTAAAATGAATGCAAGTTAAAGTTATCAATCAAAATAGACGATTTTTTTTAAAAAAGTTTAGATACGATGACGATTTAGTCCAGAATAGTGATTGAAAATATATATTTTTTTAAAACATATGCTAACAAATATATTAACAGTGGTTCTTCCCTAAAAGTCATAAAAGAATCTAAAAATTATGATAAAGCTTACAATGATGTATGTTGTATTTTATAACGACCTCTATATTAATGACGATTTTAAACTTTTTTCAAAATTTATTTTAATTATTGTTAAAAGTTTGTGTTTATATTACTACTAAAAAAATATTAAATAAAAATCAATTTTAGAAATTAAAAATAATTAATTGTTATATTGACTAAATTAAATACTATTTTAGAGACTAAAAAAAATTTATTGATTTCTAAATAGTTTCTATTGATAAATAATTTCTAAATTGGTATCTAATTAGCTATCAAGGTTTTAATTACCAATTATTTAGATTATCAATTTGGTAACAAAAAACTTGATAACTAATTAGATACCAATTTAGAAATTATTTATCAATTATAAAAACTAATAATTTTTTTATTTTCTAAAATTGTATTAAATTTAGTCAATATAACAACTAATTATTATTTTTATCTAAAATTGATTTCTATTTAATGATTTTTTTATTAATTATTTTTGTCTCTAAAATTGATTTCTATTTATTGATTTTGTTTATAGTATATTGGTGAAGGCATGTTTATTTTTATAAAGGTCCAAATTTTATTCTCGATTCTATTATGCAATAACAACAATAAAAAGATTAGTTACTACTCACATTATAATGAAATGGATGAATTAAATCTAAATATTAATATCATATCTAAATTTTACTTAAAAAATATTTAAGGGATTGAAATAAGGTTATCCATTTGATAATCAACTTTTATGATATTACGACTAATTTTTATTATTCTTTATTGTATTTCTTTTTGTATAAACTATTTAAATTTAATCGCTTTAATAATATAGGTTGTCACTAATTTGTTTAAAGACTTGATCTTATTAATAAAATTAATTTAATGACTATGAAGTATATGGAAGACATGATGTTAGATCAAAGTTCAATAGATATATATTTTTTATTTTGTTTTGATTATGTGTTTAATAGAAAGTGTAAAATATAATTTTATAAGCATAAAGACACAAGTCTTTTATTTGACTAAATCTACACAAGTGTTGTGGCTAAACAAATGCAAGTGCAGTGCTTGTACTCGTCATCTGATAAGCTTTTGCTTGGACAAACGATAAATATACTTTGTCTAACACACGAAAAACTTTGAACATTCATGGTACACATTAGAGACTTCTAAATGCTTATTTTTCTTCTAAATGCTTATTTTTCATGTGCATGAAAATATCTCTTTATTTCTCTCAAGAGGATTTCATTTTGAAGTGTCAACATCAATATCTCTTAAAGAACTACTTAAAAGTGATAAACACAAATAAATTTTATAAAAAGGTGGAATGATGGTCTTGCATAAGTTATAAAATTATGTCAGACTCTATGTTGTACACTAAAGAAGAAATAAGCTACCTATTTAGGTCTAATAAGTCATGTGGTTCAGAAGAGCATTAATGTTGTTAGACAATAGACAAAGAAGATGAAATGCATCTAACATCACAATGGCTCCAAACGCATCTATAATGACTTTTTTTTTGTGTGTATAAAAGCTTTCATGTTAGACATCACTATGCAACTTAACATCTCAGTTAGGATGACACCTCAAGTAAAAACAATCATCTTCCATCACATGAAAAAATATTATTAAAAAACGAAAAAAGAAAGAAAATACAAAAAAAATAAAATATATGGGGGACTAGACCAAAACTCATATGCTAACAAAAACGATACATAGGTAGACTATACCTATTCATAAAGAATTCTAAGAACAAACTAGATGAAAGCCTATTATACCAATGAAATGAGTCTCTATGAATAAATTCTAAATTAGCCAACTTATCAGCACACACATTCCCTTCACGAAAAATGAGTAACCCTAAACTTGATTTTCCCACAGTAATTAAGACAAGTATTCCATAGATTACGAAGCATCCACGTAACATTAGTCCTAGCAGTAAATGCAACACAAACCAAGACAGAATCACATTCAAGTCATACATTAGTAAGCCCCATCTTTTGAGCTTCCTCCAAAGCATGTATAACTCCATAAAACTCAGTAACCATAGTAGTATGAACTTCAAGAAACACAGAGAAAGCACCAATAAACTCTCTCATACTCCCACAGAGAATACCTCCACAAGTAGCAAAACCAGGATATCCCCTAACAGACCCATCAGTGTTAATGTTAATTCATCCTGGTGAAGGGAACTCCCATCTAATAGGAAGAGGACAAAGAACTTTACTAGTACGAGTATTAATACCAAAAAACTTAATCATGTTGAAATCCAACATATCATTCTTCATTGAAGCTTTAGACAAATTTCCCCCCGGACAAGTTAAATCTTTAATTACCGAAATAGCCCTAGAAACATCAATCTTATCTTGAAATCTAGCATAATTCCTCATACGTCATATCATTCAAATAGAAAAAGTTATCACAACAAGCTTAATCAATTTAACTAAAGGATTACCATTACTCTTAATAAAAGAAAGAAGATCATCCTTATTAGAGAAATGAGAAATAAGAAAAATATGTTAAACCCAACTCCAAATATACAAAGAATTAGAACATTAAAAAAATAAATATTGAATAGATTCCTCATGTTGTTCTCAAAGCGTACACATAGAACACATATGTAAACCTTTTTTCTGAATATACTGATCTGTAGGAAGCCGCCTATGAAAAACTTTCCAGAGTACTAGAGTTTTGAAAGGTGAAATATATGAAGACGAAATGAATTTACCCTAACCACAAGGAACTCCTAGTTCAAAGAAAAAAGTTCTAGCCGATTTAAGAATGAAACGACCAGACTCATCAAAAATCCAATTAGGAATATTCTGTTCCTCCCTAACCATAATATGATTAAGAAAATGAGTCATTTGCTGTAAAGACAAAAGAATATTTCAATACCATTACTCTTAATAAAAGAAAGAAGATCATCCTTATTAGAGAAATGAGAAATAAGAAAAATATGTTGAACCCAACTCCAAATATACAAAGAATTAGAACATTAAAAAAATAAATATTGAATAAATTCCTCATGTTGTTCTCAAAGCGTACACATAGAACACATATGCAAACCTTTTTTTTCTGAATATACTGATCTGTAGGAAGCCGCCTATGAAAAACTTTCCAGAGTACTAGAGTTTTGAAAGGTGAAATATATGAAGACGAAATGAATTTACCCTAACCACAAGGAACTCCTGGTTCAAAGAAAAAAGTTCTAGCCGATTTAAGAATGAAACGACCAGACTCATCAAAAATCCAATTAGGAATATTCTGTTCCTCCCTAATCATAATATGATTAAGAAAATGAGTCATTTGCTGTAAAGACAAAATAATATTTCAATCACATCCAGTCCAAAAACCGAGAGACTACAATGACTCTTTTCTTCTATGCTTTATATTTATAAGATTTATGTAAATAAGAAAGGTTGATGAAACTATTACCATAATAGGAAAACAATCTCTTGTAATATTTGACAATCCTTAGCCTTATTTTTTGTGAGGAAATAACATTTTAGAAAAGTATACTCAAACATATATTGGTTAACCTTTTTTAATGGATGAAAATTGTGGTTGTTTAAATCATAAAATTTGGATGAACAATTTGTTTTAGCCAAAAATAACTTAATCTAAAAAATTCTTGTACTTAATTAGGAGTAATTTTGTTTAAAAAATATTTGATCTTAGTAAAAAATAGCTACGATCTAAAAAATATTGTATTCGATCTTAACTAAAAATAATTGCATCTCAAATAATAACATGTTTAGTGATGTTGACTATTTAGAAAAATAAATAAGATCTGTGTTTTAAAATATATTTTTTTTATTGAAATTATTTTTTTGGGTGCCTTATCTTGGTAAGAGTGTATTTAAAACTTATTGATTTTGACCTTCTTTCTCCCGGTAAAGAGTTTACTTTCTTAACAACCAATTTTTGTTAAAAAAAAGTTATATATTTAGTATTCAATAATATTTTAAGTGGAATTGTTTTTCTTATAGAGAATACATTTAAAAGATATTTTAAAATAGAGTAATTTTCAACCTACCAAAAGTAATCTAACACAGAAAAATTAAATTGCACAAAAGGGCTAATTTAAAATAAAAAAAATATTGAAACTGATTAAATTTTGGTACCTGCTAAGAACTTCACTCTGTATGTTCCTTTTGAAGATTGTGTTTGTTGTTTAGTTAGTAGCATTATGATTGCCATAAATTTAAAACCAAATACTCAAAAGAAGAATAAAACAGCATGGAGAAACGAGGAAGATGATAAAAAAAACACAAAAGAATCAATCCCCAAACACGTCGTAATATGATTGGGCGTTTGTAGCTTTTGGAGACAACACTGTCATACTAACATTTTCTATTCCCATTTCTTTATCTTCTATACAAATAAGAAACTTGGTATTATTATAATAACAATAATAACTATTATTATTATTATTATATACAATAAAAATATCTTAATACATTATCATGCACAACTGTTCTGTCGCAGTACTACATTCAAAGCATCTTTCTAATTATTAAATCACACTAATCTACACCTCAATAATACACTCAAAATAAAAATAAGTGGCCATCACTGCAACCTATTAATGTTTCTTTTGGTATTATGTTATTCATATAATAATTTCAAAATATTCCTTTTTTATTATGTCAATTACTTTATTTCATATTTTTAGTTTTAGTTTCCTTTTTATTGCACAGTCTTTTTATACTTTATATATACATTCAACATTACCAACATGTTTCTAAAAGTGAAAAAATAAGTTAAGAAATAAAGTGAATTTTCATATAAATAAAAAAAAGAGACAAATTTTGACAAATTAGTTTAAATGCATAAACTAACTTTAGTTTAGATAAGATAACTTCCAATTACCAGAACACTTTTGTTTTTAGAAAAAAAAAACTTTTGGAAACATATTAAAGTTAGTTTAATAGTTTATAATTTTGGGTGATTTACAGGAAGTATAAAGTTCAATTATGAAAGTGGTGAATAAATTTCTCAAAATCTAATGATAAACCCTAAAAACTGGATTTTTCCTAACAGAAAGAGATTAGTCAAATATTTGAAGTGTATCTTTCCAAAGCTGAAGTCCACTAAAAACCCCTTTTCCTATTCACAAGTAAATAGCAAAAGTTGGTGAGATTATAAAGCTCTATGATTCATTGGGCCTAGTCAGAATCTCACCTCTGCCAACCTGGGATTCTGTTAATGCTCACATAAATTACTTTAAAATATGTGTTTTTTCTTCAAAAGCCAACTTCTTCTACCCTCTATACATCTACCTCAAGCATTTTTCAATGGTGAATAGTAGAATTACAAAGCAGAAATGAAAGAACAAGCATAAAGGTTTTCTTTTATGGATAGGTTCCACTTTATACTTATCTCACTCAATGCAGAAGAAAGCAAAATATGTTGAAATAACTCAAAAAATTTCTTGTGAGTGAAAGAACAAGAAATTTTGGTTGACCATGGCTGAAGTTAACCAAATGTCCTAATCATTTGTAATTAGACTTTTGAGAGAAAAGGGTGACCCCATTAATACAGCTGGTTACAGCACAAGTGAAATCATATCCACCAGATTTTGCGATTTAGCATGGGTTAATTGACATGACCTTTAACGAGATTTTAGTGAAGACCCACGAAAATTCATAGTGGTTTGATGTGATGTGCCAATTATTAACGGGCATACGCTAACCAAAGTTTTGGGATAAACAAATAATTCTTCTAATAGAAAAAAGAAGAAGGAGAAATATCTGTTACCTTAAGAAATTCTTCATCAGTATAATATTAAGAGAGACAATGAAAGCTGGTAGAAAGTCTTTGTTTAATTAGCCATATATCTTACAGTTGGTGCCAGAATAATAATAAGAATTTGCACCAGAGAATACAGAATCGTCCTAAGATTTTACAGTGAATAATTGTAAGGGGGAAAAAAATGGAAAAGACCTGCCCCAGAAGATAAGAAACTGGAATCATGGAAAGGGAGAAGAAGGGTAAAAAATTGAGAAAAAGAAAAGACAAAAAAGGATTCTATTGAATACATCATCTACTGATAGTGGCTTAATAATAATTTGATGGGGTTGTTGGAATTAAATCTTTTGTTGTTGTTGTTGTATACAGCAGTTTTCCTAGTCTTCTGGGCTTCAACTGAAGCATAATGAAGGGTGAGTCTTCACTGATCAGAGCTCAACTTTCATCTGGGGTACATTATTTGAACCTGTGTTGCAGAAACAAAATTTTATATAATAAGAATAAGAACAATGTCAATTTTGTTGGGCCTAATGAAAATGATGTTCAATGAACATGCCAATAATGTGTGACTTTTCTGCTTTATTACCGTTGAAACTTGGGGATTGAATTGGTGTTTTCCAGTTTGCAGTTTGGCCAAACCCCATCTGCACAATGGTGTGGAGATCATCCTCACAGAATGTTAATGGAAACTGAAAAGTCATTGGACAGAAATATTAGAGACAAAAGCTTGTGTGTATTATCATTGTAAAACAAAACAAAACAAAACCAAACAGAATTTGCTTTTAAGGTGAGAGCTGTAGTAATCCCAAATTTAAGACTGTTGTTTACATGTATTGATTGCACTTATGAATTATGATAAGGCTGTTTATTGTACCTTTAAGGTCACTATCACAAACAAGTTGTAATCCATAACTACCTAATAATAATGATGATTTTGCATACAAAAAGTAAACAAAGAATGTAGTAATGCATAATGTACCATTTTTCTTTCATTATTAATTTGTGGAGAAAAAGTAGAAGAAAGTTATTATTACCTGAGAGCCAACTTCACTAAACCCATTTAGGGGAGGTAATTGCAAGGCAAGATTTTGGCACAAAGATGTGTCTAATGGGTCCACTGAGCAGTGGGTCACCGTTCTGTTAGGTATGTTATTATGGATAACTGGGTTTTGCTGAGGCTGGTGCCCATAAAAGGCTTGTGCTGAGGAATCTAGAGGGAATATTGGATTTTGGTGTGTTGCCAAAGAATTATTAGATTGAAATACCTGAAAACATCAAAAGCCAATGAACCCCATTTCAGGAATCTTCTTAAAAGACCTCAAAAGCAACAAATTTGTGGAGAAAAAGTGAACCATGCAGTGTGTCTAATGCCAAGGAACTTACATCTTTTGAAACAAGATTCTCAATACCAAGATCCATCCTTGTGTTAACAGAAGCCAACTTCATAGACAGGAACTGACCTCAGAGAGAGAGAAAAAGAGAGCATAACTTAGTGAGCAAGAATACAAACACACACATGATGACAATCATTTGAAAATTGAGATGCTTATTTGCTAAGATTGGTTACCTCAACTTGACGCTGCAATGACTGAACATAATTTATAATTTCATCCAGCATAAGTGCTTTGCCAGTGACCTATGAGGAATAAATAAACAATTGATATACCCAAGTTAGTAAAAGTACTACTGAACCTACATTTACCAAAACTAAAAGGTTTTGGATTTTAACTTATTTTCTCACCTTATTGCAACCTGGTACAAGATCTTGGAGCAGCTTCATCCGTTCACTGATTTTCTCCCTCCGTACCTGTTTCATGGTTAATTAAATGTCAACATGAAAGCTACACACGTTTTGTTGGAAGTGCCATTAGTAAGAACCAAAAGCACTAATTCTTACACGTTCTGCAAGACTATGGCTGTCAGTGGCTTGGCCTCTTCTTGCTCTCACATGAATGTAATCTTTTGGTGGCTCAGGAGGTTTTGAGTTGCTTTTGTTCTGTTTCTCTTCCACTGCTTTGGACTCTTCCTCAACCTTCACTGGCCCTTTTTCATTTCCCTCACCATCATTTGGCTTGGTGCGCTTTGAATTTGAATCCTCATTGACTTCAACACCCTGAATTGAAAAGGACACATTCAGATTTCAGAATTGCCTTGCAGAATCAAGGTTTTAGAAATGATCCTTCACTACATAAGCCACAATTTCTCGCGATATGAAGAAATGAGACAAAAGCACAACCAGGATCATAATTTGAAACTTTATGCCAAAATGAAAAAACCCATAACAAAATAGAAGTTTGACTTCAAAAAAAGCCTTTTTTATTACCTTGGAGGGATTGATGGAGTTAGAAGTTTCTCTGGTTTTTCCTTTGGAAGATGCTTTTCTTTTCCTGGAATTCGTCATATCTTGGTGAATTTTCATCCCAATTTCTCCATTCGGTGTTTGCTCAGATATTGTAGATTCCTCTTGAGAATTGGTAACTTCCATTTTCTCCTGGTCCTGAATTGCTGAATTCTTGTTCTCTTGGGTACCCATTTGAGATCCAAGTGTCATAAGCAAAGGACTACTTGAGATTCTAGATAACTTTCCACCATTTTCCACCACTGGAGCAGATCTTTGAGCCAATTCACCGTTGTTCACCCCCAATTGGACATTCCTACCATTGAAACTCCTGCTGCCAAAGCAAGAAAACTTTGCTGCCCTCTCAGCGAAGCCAGGGTCAGCTGAGAATTCAGCCACACTGGAATTCAAAGTCATTGACTTTCCTCCCAAATTTGCCAACCTCTCGTTCACCAAACTCTGGACAGTCTTAACCTTTGGAGGGGAACTCAAAGGGGTGGTGTAACACGAAGTGTTGGGGCTGATACTGCCATTATTCATGTAAGAAGAGGCCACAACCAAAGGGTGAGGAGAGTGGTGTGGGATCTCATCAGAGCTCCCAATAGCCCCCAATCTCCCCACCAATTCCCTGATGATGAAATTCTCATTGGACATGTTGCTGTTGCTGTTGGGGTTGGATGATGCTGCAGGAGATGAGACCATTGAACTGAGTTCTGAGGAATCAAAGTGAAGTCCATGATGATCTGCTGACTTGTCCCAACTGGGGTTGTAAAAGCAATCCTGGGTTTGGTCAGAGGCAGAATTCAGAAGTGTTGGTTGAATTCCCATGGTGGGTGAGAGTGATTGCCAAGAGGGCAGTGAAGAAGGTGGTGGTGGTGAGGGTTGAAAGTGAAGGGGATGATGCTGTGTTTGTGACACCCCATCATTGAGAAAGAACTGATTTTCCATTGGCACAGGAAAGAACAGAAAGGAAGTGAATTTGGAGGAGTTTGTTAACTTGAGCTTTATTATGTCCCTGGAAGCTGAAGCAAAATGATTGTGATTTTGGGAAATTACATTAGGAAACAAGGAGAGGATTTAAAGGAGGAGTTATAGCAATGTGGCAAAGTGGGACAAGTGTGTGTAATTGGAGTGATTAATGAAGTGGGTTGGGTTGGAGTTGAGAAGAGAGAGAGAGTTTGGTGTGAAAAGGGAAGTGTGTTTGTTAAATGTTAAATAAAAAGATGGAAAAGATTGAGAGAGAAGTGAAAGGAAGGGGGAAGAAAATGGATGGGACTACAATGGGGTTAAATACACCCAAAATAAGTGAAACACTCTATTCTATTCACCTTTTCTTTTTTAATTTCATTTAGGGTTTTTTTTTTTCATTTGGTAAATGCTATAGTAAATAAATAAATAAAAACAAAAGCTTTTCTCAAAACAAATGTATTCATCATCATCATCATTTTTTTTAATGGATAAAAAGATAAATCATTAATATTGGTTGAAAAGTAGTTTAGGTTTTGAATATTTAATAAAAAAATAATATGTGCTAATATCCTTGTTAAAAACAAAGATAAAGCAAAATTGGGACATGAAATTATAATTAGAAGTATCACTCTACTTCAAAATAGAATAAGTTAATGAATACAGAATTATTTGATGTGAATTTGTTTGCATAAAATGGTAAAGAAATAAATAATATCTCACATTTAATGATGAAAATGAAGTAGACTGGGTAATACCTATCTACTATATGTATCGTTTTAAAAAAAAATATCTCATTACTTGTTAGGTATTTAAAAAAAAAATTGTTATAGATTTTTTTCATACCAGTAATTTTTAAATATAAATTCAGATAAAATTAATTTTTAAGTACACTTCAAATAATTTTGTAATAAAATATTAGTGAAAATAAATTTGATCTTTATAAAAAAACAAATTTAAATAAGTTGGATCATAATTTTAAAAAATTATTATTTTTAAAATAAATTTAATTTCATAGGTCTAAATTAAAAATAATACATATGTAAACTTAAATTCTAAACAAATATTTAATAAATGTGTGATTAAAATACTCATATTTATTACACCATGAATATTCATTAAATATATTATTATTTATTTAATATCCGTTAGATAATTTATTCTAAATATTTATGAGAATAATGTTTTTTTGTCATCTATACTCATGTCAAACAAAACAATTAAAACTAAATCACAGATTTTTAATATATACATACATCTGTGATGTCTTCATTGAATTATATTTATACCTTTTTGTTCTTTTTAACTATTCTAATGATTTTATCTCGTTGATACGAGAAACAATTATCTTCCATCTTAAGAAATCTATGTTTGTCATACTCCACTAAGATATTGTTTTCACTAATAAAAAAATTATGTTAAGTATATTATTGAAAACACTCTATTTTTTGTTTGTTTGAATTAGAAGATAATGGATAAGAAGAAAAGAAAAAAAGTACAATAAAAAGCGAGGTTGGATTAAAATGCATGCAACATGATATATTTTTCTTTGTTATTAATTATTTTACTTATTTTTTAAACTATTTATTATTACAATAGAAAAGTGAAAAAAAAAACACGTATAAATAATTATAGATTAATTACTTACATAATATTTAAAAATATTTTTTTTTGCAATAACATGTGATCATGTGTGCAAGATAATAAATTAAGTTGTGTCTTTATATACATTTGTTGCTTTTTAGTTTTTCTAACATGCCACTTGGCTTTTTTCCTTTTTTTCCACCATTTTTACAATGATTTATCACATTAAATTTGTCATGGTTTTGTGTCTTGAGATGAAATAAGGCAAAATGAATGAAATGTTTGTAAAATTAAAAAAAGGTTAATATAAATATAAAAAGAAAAAAAAGAGTTTAATTAGAGAAAATTAAAGAGATGTGAAATTAATGAATAGTAAGTGTCTATCTCTCCCCGCAAAAGACGGAGGAGGGCGTTGGTTGGCCAGCATTGGACGTCAGAACACCAAAATGTGTCGTCGTTTGCTTTCCTTTTCTTCACACTTTACGGATCTAATGGAAGCCAGGAAGGATCGACAGCTCTACAAAACTTATTCTATTTTTCCATTTTTCTTTTTCTTTTTATATTTTTTTTATATGAATATTGATATATTGACAATCCTACATCATCACATGATATATTTATTATTATAAAATAGTGTTTTTAAGCATGAATTTCAAACACTTCTCTTAAATGGTGTGTCAGTGTCAGACCGATACTCGTATGACACTTGTAGGACACGTATCTCTGAAGTGTCAAATTCAAAAAGTATTTGTTGGATTTTTGAAAATTTTAGTATGATTCCAACGCAATTTTAAAAAAATAAATACATTAATTTTCTAAAAACTCAAACTTATTGTATAAATTTTTATTATGATTATAAAAATAAGAAACAAATCCTTTTGAACCAGTCATGAAAAACATTTTTCTATTCCAAAAAATAATCTGTAACATACTTGTGAACATAAATATTTATTTTCAATTTATATAATTCATAATTATATAACATATATATTTGTGTCCCTGTGTCCTACATTTTAGAGATGATATGTATCTTTATGTTCGTATCTGTGTCGTATCAATGTCCGTGTCTGTGCTGCATAGGTTTTTAATGAAAAATTTTTAGAATAATTTTTTTAGTATACTTTAATTTGTAGACTAATTATAATTTTTTTTTATTCTAAATCACTTTTTAATTTATAAATAAATCAGTATTTAAGTATATCAATATGAGGTTATTGTTAATGAAAAAATTAGAAGATTTGATACTGATAAATTATAAATGTTTCATATAAAAAAAAATAGTAATTTCAATCCAAAATTTTAAAGTACTAAATACACTTTTTTTTTCTTATATACTACTTTTCAAGTTTATTCTTCTTTAATATGAAATCGTACTTATAATCTTAAGATAATATATATAAGATAAATACTTTAATAAAAAAATTCTACGAGAAAACGTGTTAAAATTACTTTTTATCTCTAAACTAATTTTTAAAATTTTTTATCTAAGCAAAACTTAAATAAATGACAGTTTAATCTATAAAATAATGAAAATTGTGATTTAGTATGTGATGTAAAAAGTATAAGAATAATTATGTCGTTTACGATAATTTCAACCTAATATCAAATTAGTTCTAAGAGAATACAACTCTGTGTGAAATTCTTTTTAAAAAATTAAATTAAATGTTAAAATACTGGCTTGTTATATTTTTGAGGATAAATTAAAATTTTATTATTTTCAATTATTGGTTTCCACCAAAAATATCACGTGCCCTTAAATTAAAGGAAGTTTAAAAGGTTTTTGAAAATAGAAATGGACCTACATTATTTAAAGACCTATTTAATATTAGAAAAATATTTAATTTTTCGTAATTTCTCCAATTAACTTAAGCAATGTTTATCACTTTCATAAAGTAAAGTCACTAGTTACTCATTTAAAAGTATTATATCCTTAGACACGTGTTTTATATTTTGAGAGTCCTTGAGCTCCTTCGAGCTAATTCATCTATATTTTTTTCTCTGGAAATTTCTAGTTTTCCTTTATTATATAATTCACCAAGAAAAAAGGTATTATAGTTGTTTTTTTTCTTTATAAATATCAAATTTCTTTTATTTATCATAATTTTTTTTCGTCTAAACTTTTCGGTGTATTTAACATTGTTTACTTCGAGTCAAATTATTTAAAAGAATTTAAGAAGTTGGATTTTTAAAAAATGTGCACAGTAAATGAGATAACACTATTTTTTTCTTATATTTTTAGAAGTCTTGATTAATTAATTATGAGATAAAGAAAATTATTTAAATTAGTTATTTAGTTTATCATGGGAAAGTTATAAATTATCACTCATAAGTGAGTTTTCATATCATCACTTGTACAAACATAACATGTTTTATAGTTTGAGGAAGTTGCTTATTTAGAGAAGAGAGTTGATTTAACATTTTTTTTCTTTCTTTTTGAGTGTTCAAATGAATATTTGAGTGGGTAACTCCTTATCAAAAAATAATTAATGTAAACTTCTTCTTACTCAAGTGTCAGACGCACAAAGTAATCTCAAGTTACTAACTCTTCATCAAGTAAGAGAGTCCATAGGAGGAGAAAATTTCTTCACCATTTCTCTTCTCAAATTTTAAGCCATAACTTGAGTGATAAACATCATCACTTGAGTAATTAGAGATGATTAAGTAGTAATGCTCTATCTTAAATCTTAATAATGATTGTCGAAATTTCACCGTCGAGTTAACTCCCCTTATCTAAATAGATAACCAATTAAACAAAAAAAAGCCTAGATACAGTTTGTTACATCTCCCAAAGAACACAAAGAAAATTAAAAAAAAGAGTTTCAGAAATGCAAAACCTAACAATAAAAAAATCACAATAGCTTAATCTAATTGAAAGTTTTTATTCCTAGGTTGATCCAACCTGTAAGACATGAATCTAATCACATGTGAAGGGTAACAACTTATTCAAAATCATGATGGATCTATCTTCCATTATTCATCAGATTTGATCATGAAAAAGATAAATAGTTGGACTAAAAAGCGGAAGAAAAGACAAAGTGTTTTAAGTTTTGAAAGATGAATTTTTTTAGTAAATGAAGAATGAATTTGCTTTAAAAATATTAATAACCTATTTTTAAATGATATTTTCATTCTTCATTTAATTTAACTTCTTTCTCTTAATCCTAGTAAACTAGGTCTTACTCTCCAACAATAAAAATTTCACCATTAAAATTCCGTTCACCAAGGAAAAGATATATGAGTAGGCTTCAGGTGTGTTTTCCTCTATTTCCCAAGTAAAATCATTACATTTCAAATCTCATAACATTTTAATCATGTTTATGTGTCTACCACAATTTTTTCACCCGATAATCTTCAATTCTAACTAGTTTTGCTTAAAAAAAATGTTGTCTTTAATATAAACTTCACCAAGTTCTAAGATTCAATATGTATTTCCTCAACTAACATAGAAGACATCGGGTAGGTAGGCTATATGTGTATGTAAGTTAAGTTTATAAACCATTAGACTTAAATTTTTCTTTTTGAAAATATGATAAGGCCCAATTGACTTAGGAGCCAACCTTTTTAACTTAATAACACTTCCAATACTTGTAAAGTTCATAACAAACAAATAAAATATCAGTTGCAAACTTCAAATGCCTTTTTCTTTGATATTTGTAATACCCTATAGAAGATATTGTTGTAACATATAATAACCTATATGAATAACAAAATCTATAATAAAAAAGACATTCACATAACATAAATAAGTGTCATACTTTGATGCCTTCAAGTCAAACAATATAAAAAAAAACAAACTATTATAGAAAAATTAATTTATACAATTGAGCTTCAATATACATCAAATTCAAAAGTATATGTAAACATATTCCAAATTAAAGGATAAATTAAGCAACTTTAGATGTTGCAACCAAAATTTCACTTTTTATTGAACTTTTCAAAACAATATTATATATTTTTGAACTTGTTTATCTGGAATACATAATTTTAGGTGAGATTAACAATGAGTGGTAAGGTAAAACAAAACCAAGTGATTTCAACATAGTATATTTCAAAACTTAGTAATTCAAAGGCAATACGTGAATCATATCTCAATGAAAGAAATATAACTTAAACTCGTGATATAGTCATGCGTGTTTGTCACTAAAATCTCTTTAACTTTTCTTTAAATGTTATGTTGGCCTAATGTTAAGTTCAAACATTTTGAGAGGCGTCCTTGGAGGATTTGAACTAGGGGACTTCCACGTCCTGTTAAGGTTATTCAATTACAATGACTTGAATCCCCTTAAGTGATATGCATTTTAGCAAACATACTTTACAAATTCTTTTCTCAAATACTTCATGAAATATAAAGTATACTTAAACATCTTTGTCTACTAGGAGCTATATTCCAATATAAAGAAGCAATGATTTCAACAAATCACATACACTAGTTTAAGAAAAACATTTATTTATTAAAATGATTCCAAGAGTTAAGGTATTGAAACTTAATAATCTTATACTTCTCATATGTCACATCTCACACAACAATAAAGTTTTGATTGGTAGAAATTGAAAAGGAAAAAGGAGTGAAGTGATGGAAATGCAAGGAAGAAAAGAAGAAGGAAAGACCTTATAATCCATGTGCCTTAAGCAATAAGAAAATCTATTTGTCTTTCAGTTCCCAACTTTGTTTCATACCAAACAAAATCAATATAGGGTTATTTAGACTTAAAATCACAAAAGTGAATTCACTGAGTGCATTGTAAAATTTTTTTATGTCACTACCTTAAATTTGCTAGAAGAATTCTAATTCTATGTCATTACCTTTTCTCTCTATTCTTAGCTTTATTTCATACCAAATGAGAACAAAAAATCAATCTAGGGTTATTTATACTTAACAAACATAGGTAAATTCACTAAGCAGATTGTAAAAAAATCAAATACCACTTTCTTAAATTTATTGGATGATTCTAATTTGGTGAACTTATGTCAATCTTATAGAACCCTTGATTATGGGGCTACATAGGTTAAGCGTACCTAAATTTGCTATGTGAATTACATTCTTTGAGCAAAACTAATTTTTTTAGGTGACTTATAAAAAATATTTTAGACGTTTTTCTTTTCTTTGTTGTAGAATTTTAATGGACGAAATCAATTTCATTGAGTGAATTATGTGTAATGATTAAATCTTTGTTCTAGATTCCTTGAGCAAAATTTGTTTTGTTGGGCCAAAATGGTATAAGGAAGAAATAACTATCTCTATTCAAATTTGGTTGAGTGAAACTTGCTACACTATGCAAAACAACTTGATTTCTCATGAAGACTTGTAACTTTTTTGGGTGTTACAATCTACACATGACTTTTGCTTATTTAGGGAAGTTCTCAATCTCTTTTGTATCCACTTGACCTTATTAATGATTTGTTGTAGCAATTCATGTTTTACTAAAACATTCTTTCCATCCTAATGCTAACAAAGATGATTCTTGCATTTCCTACCATACAATGCTTGATAAAGTGTCATTCCAATGCTAACCTAATGATTGTTTTTATAAGTGAATTTCACTAATTAAAATAACTCATCCCAACTTCCCAAGTGCTTTAGGACGCAAGTTCTCAATACATTTTTTAATGAATGAATTGTTCTTTCTAACTTTCATTTAGTTTATGGATGATAAATGAAGTTAAGCCTTAAACTAGTTCCTAATGCTTCCTGCAAAGTCTACCAAAATATTAAGGTAAACCTTGAATCTAATATGATACTATAAGGAATTTCATGTAATATGACAACCTTGCTGATGTAGAGTTGTGCTAGTTTGTGCATAGATGTTCTTAAATATACCTGTAAGCACTCTTCATTAGATGATTTACTTTGACCCATACATCATCATGTCTATTCATTTCATGTGACAAATGGGTAACAAAGTCCACTAAAATGTTATCTCATTTCCACATAAGTATATTTAACAATTGTAACATGCCTTTATGTTTTTGATGTTTTCCTTTGACTTTTGACAAGTTAAACAAATTGAGACTTCTTTGAATCTTGATAATGTGATAAAAGGATATTGTCACACCCAAGTTCAAGTCCCTAAAATTTTCAATCAATTTAAGCTCCTTTATCACACCTTAACATTTTTTTCCTACTTAGAGCATCAACTATCACATTTCCTTTTATTGAGGTGGTACATTAAGTAAAAGTCATGATATTTAAAGAACTTTATCCCTATGTCTTGTATTCAACTTCTTTTAGTTAAATAGATACTTCATGCTCTTTTGATCACTAAACACATCAAACCCAAACCATTCAAGTAATGTCTCCACATCTTTAAAGAAAAAATAATTAATATCAATTATAAGTTATGAGTTGGATAATTTCTCTCATGCATCTTCAATTGATAGGAACCATTAAAAAAACCTTATTCCCTTTTATTGAAACATACCACATACGCTGATAACAAAGGACCTCTTTTTACTAGGGATTACCAATATGGGTGCACCTGTCAAAATTTGCTTTAGCCATCCAAACCAATAAAAATTCTTATCTTTGAAATAGTTGGCACTTTGTACTGAAGAATTGCCTAAACTTTTGAACAATCCACTAATATTTCATTGGATTATATGATTTTTCCTAAAAACTATACTTTTGGCATTCAAAACTTGCATTTATATAACTTAACATACGACTGTTTCTTACTAAAAATACTCAAGACAATATTAAGACATTCCTCATGATTCTTATGAGTGCTAGAGTAAATCAGTATGTCATATATGAGTAGCACCAATAATTAGTCTACAAAATGAAAAAAAAAGATATTGTTCATTAGTCCATAGAGATAATATGAGCATTCATCATTTCAAAATATATAAACAATAAATTCATAGTGACTATGCTTAGATTTGATAGTTGTCTTAAAAAAAATTTCAACTTTAAAAAGAATGAGGTTAACTTGGTGTCAAATCAACTTTAGAAAAAAAACAACTACATTATGTAATTGATCCATCACATGATCAATCCTTAGTAGATGATACTTATTGTTTATATTGAACTCGTTCAATTCCTATAATCAATACACAAACTAAATGAGTCATCCTTTGTAACTAACAAAACTATAACACCATATTGAGATTCATTAGGTCTGATGAATTATTTTGTCGATAAATCTACAACTTACTTTCTTAACTTTGCTAATTCTATTGTGGTCATCTTTTAAGAGGCAATTGACCTAATAATTGATCATCAATATTTGATGAATGATACTTATTTTAACAGTGAGCTTAAATGAGTCATCCCTCTTCTTAACTAACAAAACTATTGGACCTCACATACATACATTAGGTTTGATGAATTTTTTTGCCTAAAGATCTTCAACTTTAATTTGACTAATTCTTCATCCTATCATCATTTCTAACCTTTGTACAAATAAGCAACCTAGAAAACCTTGATCCTTCTTGCATATCCTTTAAGACCTATTGGGCTAAAATAACTTTATTCCATTGGACTCAGAAAATATAAACTTTTTTATTGTAATCTATCATAATATGATTGAGGTAGATCTACCACCACTAGATGACTATGATTATAAATATTATTTCTTATGCTCAAACCTCTTCATGCTATTATTCTTATTATTATTTTTCAGACCCTTTGTTACTTTGGCCTTTTATACTGAAATAGGGAATTATCACAATGACACCATGATAACTACTTTTTTTATCTTTTGTATCAATCTATTCTCTAACCTTTTACACCTCCAAGTCTTAGAAATAGCTTGGGTGTAGATTTTAACTAGGTGTTTAAACCTAGTGGCATACTCCATCATGAACAAATTTCCCTATTACAGTTGCAAAAATTCCACCTCTTTTGCATATTTAACATGTTTAGGGAAGTACTCCTATATAAATCTCTCCTAAAAAATTTCCCAGATCATTCATCATTTGTTCCATGCCTAACCACCAAAGCTTTATTTCCTTAGTAGGTAGATGACACAAGATAATTTTCTATATTTAGAAAATTGGGTTGACTAAAAGATCTTTTCATTGTCTTTGACCCATAGATTAACTTTGTTAAAACTCGTTTTTTTGTTGAATATAAGAGGGTTATGCCTCAGGGACTCATCAAGGGTGAGCTAACATCAACAAAGTCATTCATCATGAGACATAACATGTTAATATCAACTCAAACACATCATAATATATTCTCAATCCATGAATCTCATAATAACAACAAATTAAACCTTCCTCGTAATCTACATCTATAGGAATCTCCAATTTCATCTTTTATGACATCAGGGTAACTTGATGACTTTTGGAAGATCCATATTAGGCCTACCCCACTAGAACTCATTCTTGGTCCTTTTGCTATACCAATCTTATCCCCATTAGTTAGGATAGTTTTTTGCTCAAAATCTCATAAAGAGTAGTAAAAGAACCTCCCAAACTATTTATCACCTGATATCTTAATCTAGGTATCTACCTTATTTCAACCAATCAAATCATCACCCAAACCAATCAAATTCATACATATATTGAAATGTGATACAAATTTCATACATCATACCACTTAAAGTTATAACAAATCATTCAATATTCAATTTAAAACATGTAATATTAAGTATATATTTCTCACTTGAACGGGTGAATCTTGCTCAAGCAACATTCTTCACCGAGCATGGGAAATTTATTGACTCTCTCTAGCTCAAATTGTGAACTCACCACTTGAGTAATACATCTTTTCGCTTGAGCAAACATGCATTTATTGAGCAATGGTAGCTTTGGAGGAAAAAAATGATGTGATTATGGAACATGTAAATATACAACATTGAAATATATACTAAATATGTAATAACTTTTAATTTTAATTTTAATTTTAATACGAAACTACATAGTTTCGAGACCCTCTTAGTCTAAGTAACTAATTAACTACAAAAAGCGTTCTAATTTAGGCTCACAAACACGAGGGTCCAACTCATTCCTATAAATAGGTTGACCAACATCATGATAAAATACAATATACACATTTATTAGTATTTATCACACTCAATATTACAGTAAATGAAGATGAATATTCCTTGTCTGATGTGATGCTTTAATGTAGCGTACGTAATCGCACGTAATCGTAATGAAGAAAGAGAGGTTTTGATGAACCCTAATTGTAGAGAAAAATAAATATAACAAAAACTTTTATTCACTTGTATATTAGAGAGTAAAATACATGGTGTATATATAAGAAAAAGATTAAGACCTAGCTGAAACAGAAAAGGAAAGTTGGGTCAAACAAACAAAGCCCAATAATTTAAAATAGAAAATTAAATATATTAACACCCCCTCAAGCTGAGGAGTAGATATTTGTCAGGCCCAGCTTGGATTTGAGAGTAGAGAATTGTGCGAAAGCAAGGGGCTTGGTGAATATGTCAGCAACTTGCATTGCAGAAGTAATGGGTAGTAGTTTGAGGAGACCAGAGTTAAGTTTTTCACGAACTAGTTGGCAATCAATTTCGATATGCTTGGTTCGTTCATGAAAAACTTGATTGAAAGCTATTTGAAGGGTAGATTTGTTGTCACAGTACAGGGTTGCAGGCTGGGAGAGAGGAAGATGTAAATCCTAAAGGAGGTAAGACAACCATTGTAACTCACATGTGGTGGTGGCAAGGGCTCTATACTCGGCTTCAGAGGAGCTGCGGGAGATAGTTGACTACTTCTTTGATTTCCATGATATTAGGGAGTCTCCTAAGTAGATGGAATATCCAGTGACAGATTTGCGTGTGGTAGGACATGTTGCCCAGTCAGAGTCACTAAAACCACAAAGGTGAAGTGAACTAGTGTGAGAAAAATATAGTCCTTCACCAGGGGTGCCCTTGAGGTAATGCAAAAGACGTGAGACAGCTTGCTGATGATGAGTTGTGGGTGCAGATATGAATTGGCTTAAATTGTGGACAGCGAAGGCGATGTCTGGTCGCGTGTTGGTTAAGTAAATTAGACGTCCAAGGAGTCTTCTGTATTGAGAAGTGGCATCAGCATCGAGAGGTGAGCCTTGGTCGGGAGAGAGACGAGAGGTGTGAGTCATAGGAGTGGCCACAGGTGCAGAGTCAAGCATGCCACTTTCTTGAAGGAGATCAAGAGTATACTTGCGTTGACTTAAATGAAGACCAGTACTGTTGCGAGCAATTTCCAGTCCCAAAAAGTAACTGAGATTACCTAAATTTTTTATCTTGAAGTGATGGTGAAGGGATGCAGTAATTGTACTGATTTCCTTCGTGTCATCACCAGTTAAGAGCAAGTCATCAACATAAACAAGAATAACAGTGAGTTTATCATTATTATATTTAAGAAAAAGAGAGTGATCAGCAACACAAATAGAGTAATTATTTGATAAAAGAAAAGTAGAAAGTTTGGCGTACCATTGGCGACCAGCTTGACGAAGGCCATACAAAGACCGTTGAAGCTTGCAAACATGCTGGGGAGAAGGAAGAGAGAGGCCAGGTGGAGGGGTCATGTATATCTCTTCATGGAGATCACCATGAAGAAATGCATTATTGACATCAAGTTGTTTTAAAATCCAATTTTTGGTAGTGGCAATAGCAAGCAGAAGGCGGAGGGTAGTAAGTTTAGCAACAGGTGCAAAAGTGTCTAAGAAATCAAGTCCTTCAAGTTGGGTAAACCCTTTGGCAACAACTCTAGCTTTGTGGCGCTCAACAGTGCCATCAGAATGGTATTTGATTTTATATACCCATTTACAACCAATAGTTTTCTTTCCCGGAGGGAGAGGGGTAAATTGCCAAGTATTGTTAGCAGCAAGAGCTTGAAGCTCATCTTGCATGGCAGATTGCCAAGAAGCATGTTTGGAGGTTTCGTTATATGTTCGAGGTTCAGGATGAGAATTGATAGAGGAAATAACATTTCTAAAATTGGAAGATAAGGAATTGTAAGACAAGTAATTATGAATAGGATATCTACTACTTACAGTGTTGGTTGCAGTGTGGAAATCTGCAAGATAGGCAGGTTGTCGGTGAGGACGAGCTGATCTTCTTGGAAATTGGGGTGAGATGCTTCCTAGAGATGCAGGCGGTGATAATTCTGATAGAGGTGCAATGTTGGATGCAGGAGCAGAGGCACTATTTGTTGGAAGATCATAGGATAATGAGGCTGGTGGAGGAACAGTATTGGGCGCAGGAGTAGAGGCACATGGCTCGACAGGAGGTGTAGTATCAGAAAAAAAATCAAAAGCAGAATTATATGCATTAGAAATAGGGAGAGATAAAGTGTTAGGGTCCTTAGGCAAGCCACTGTCCAATTTATATGGAAAGTGGTTTTCATGAAAGATTACATGTCTTGATATCTCTATGCTATGAAACTTTAAATTTAAGATAATATAACCTTTTGTATTTTGCGGGAAGCCAAGAAAAATACCTTTCATAGATCTATCATCTAATTTTTTCCTATGTGCAGTAATGGTACTAGCATAACAGAGACAACCAAACACTTTTAGAAAAGAAATGTCATATGGTTTTCCAAATAACTTTTCATGAGGAGTGATGTTATCAAGTAATGGAGTAGGAATAGCATTTATTAAGAAAACAACATGATTTACAGCAAATTCCCAAAACATAGGAGGAAGATTTGCTTGAAAAAGTAAAGCCCGAGTTACATTTAGTATGTGTTGATGTTTACGTTCTACAATGCCATTTTGTTGTGGTGTTTCAACACAAGATTTTTGATGTATAATTCCCTTTGAAGCATAAAAATTTGACATAGCAAACTCAACACCATTGTCAGTACGAATCGTTTTGATATTAGTTTTGAAATGATTTTGAACGAAAACAGTGAAGTTAATGATGTGTTGACGCACTTCATATTTGTTATGCAGCAGAATAACCTAAGTATAACGCAAGTAATCATCAACAATAGTCAAGAAATAACGAAAACCTTGCATAGAAATTATGGAACATGGTCCCCAAATATCAAAGTGTACAAGATCAAAAATAGCAGAGGTAACAGTATTACTTAAAGTGAAAGGAAGTTTTCTCTGTTTTGCACGACTACAAGTGTCACATACATGATGAGTATCAATAGTAATAAAAGAGTATTGTTTGCTTAAGACATGTAATCTTTCATGTGAAGAGTATTACGAAAGTGGACTTTAAGCCTAACTCAACCCCATAAAACCGACTCATAGGGTTTATGTTTGCACCCACTTATATATAATGAAAGGCTCTATTCTCTAATCGATGTGGGATCTCCAACACACCCCCCTCACGCCGAGACTACCAACTCGTGCGTGGGACTATATATTATGGATGGTCCGATAACGGCCCGATAGCGGGTGGCACGATAGGCCCAACACAAACACTCGCTAGGATAGGCTCGAAATGGCTCTGATACCATATTACAGTAAATGAAGATGAATATTCCTTGTCTGATGTGATGCTTTAATATAGCGTACGTAATCGCACGTAATCGTAATGAAGAAAGAAAGGTTTTGATGAACCCTAATTGTAGAGAAAAATAAATATAACAAAAACTTTTATTCACTTGTATATTAGAGAGTAAAATACATGGTATATATATAAGAAAAAGATTAAGACCTAGCTGAAACAGAAAAAGAAAGTTGGGTCAAACAAACAAAGCCCAATAATTTAAAATAGAAAATTAAATATATTAACACTCAACCATCATATACTGAATTCTAATACTTTTTACATGTACTTTCATTATTGACAAAGATCGAGAACCGTACCCATTGAGAGCGGACAACAAAAGACCGAAGACGCTCCTTCTCAATCTTGTATAAGAACAACAAAAATTATCACAATTATTATTAAATTTATGTTTTATTTAAAGTTATGCACTTTATATGTATTTAACAAATATAAAAGAAGTGTTATATTTCCTCATAGAGTAAAATTATATTTATTTAATACCACTTAATTATTATTATTTTATTACCATTAAACCACACTTGAATTTGAACCAATATCTTTAACAAGTTTAATAATGAACAGTGTGTCTTTCCATATTTTATCCCCCAGTCGTGTGCTTCCCGTGTACGTTGTGCAAACCCGTTTTCGATAACTCCCACGTCAAAAGCTCAAGAACTGCAATTTCCATGTTAGATTTTGTACTTTCCTTTACGTTTCCACCTTTTTATTTATCCACCATTAGCAACTTCTCTAAACACTTGTTATTTTTTCTTCATTAAAGAAAATTTCACGTCCAATACATGTATTTATCAACTGCAATGCAATTTTTTAGTTTTATAATAATAGTTCTTTGCTCTTAGTCAACTGCAATGCAGAAAAAAATAAGTCATATGTTTCTTTTGAAAATATTCGTGTATTGAATTTAAATTACATTCATTGTTATATGTTAGCTGTGTCTCACTAAAACATTAGAGTCTGTTTTTAAATATTAGAAATATATTTCTGTTAAGAGAAAAAATATATATAAATTTAATCTCAACTCGTAAATTGAAACACTTTATCATAAAGTATTCCTAACATTTTCACCATAAATCCTACATATTCTTAATATGATTTTCATCCATATTTTCTTATTATTAAATCTTTAACTAGTGAAAAGTGATTAATAAAACTCTTTTATCAGATTTTCCTTTTAAAATATATCATATATTCCTACTAATCCGTCCATTATAGAATAAAAAATGTTTTGAATAAAATGTTAATACTAAAAATTTAAAATACACTAACCACTTCTTCATTTATTAAAGTAGAAAGGATTATATTATTTAGGAATTTAAAACTAAATACACGCTTAGTATGTATTATGTTTTTAGATTAATAATTAAACATCAAAGTACCAAAAATCTTAATTAAAAGATGACGTTGGATTCTCTGTTAGATTTTTTGTGCTGTTCTCCCTTTGATGATATTTTAAATTTTGTTTAATATATTAAAATCAATGTATTTTAAAGAAACAAATATTACTAAAATCTCGATAATGAACTAAATCCTAAAAATATTATTAACATATCTTTACCACAAATGTTTAAGTATTCATAATTTAATTTTCTAAAAACACTTTTTATTATTAAATTTTAACTTAATTATGTTTTTACTCCTGGAATTCAGGATAAATCTGTTTTCATTCTCCTAATATAAAAAAATTATTTCAATATATCGAATAGCTTAAATTTTTAAACACTGAATTTAGAAAAACGAAAATTTATTTTTAAAAAATAATTTTAATCTCTCAAATTCAATGTTTAGAAATTAGATCACATTTATCTAAACTTCAGATTGAAACAACCTTTTTAATTTAAGAAACCAGAACCGGATTAAAAGCGTAATTCAACCTGAAATTTTTTAATTAGTGAAAACACAGATCAATACAACCCTCTTTGAAGCATCCCCTTCTAAATTATTATGGTGATAAAAAAGGACTTAAAAATAGTAATATTTAAGCAAGACAAATTTTAAATTTGGCAATGATTGGAGTCAACATCTTGGATCTGTTCATAGGGAGAAGATAAAAAAAAGTCAAAGCAAATATAAATAGGTTCTTCCATTGGACGGTTAATACTCACCAACATTACACCATATATTTAACACAAACAAATAAAAAAAATAATTTTCCCTTCATTTAAAAATTGTTTCATGTTTGTTCTTAGAGTCAATGATTTGCATTTAATGCTGAATTTGGCGTTTAACCCGGTCATTGTCGGGTTCACATAGTTTCCATCATTTACCCACACAAACCAAAAGAAAAAATGAAAAAAAAAAAACCCTAATCTTTGTGAGAAGTGCAAGAAAAGGTTATCACACGTTGCAATGTGTATAAATTTATATGTTATATTATTTATGGGTGTTTCCTTGAAATAAGGCATTGAAAAACATATTTTCTTCACGATTTGATTGCCCATTAGATTTTGGCTATGCAAATTGGTAACTTCTTCGTGAGAATCAGTGAGATATGCTGCTTTTATTGCTCACCATGGACAAAGCTGCTTCTAAGGGCAATATGTTTTATTGCATGTTGTTTTAGTTTGCGTTTCTTCCAAGAAAATATACTCTACCAAGTGTTGTTATGCAATACTTTCAGGTGAGGAATCAATAAAAGAAACAAGTAAAAAATAAAAAATGTGTTCAAAAGTAAAAGGAGAGAGTTTAATTTAATAATCTAGAACTTTTTAGTGTCAAAATAATGATAAAATTGTAAATATAAAGACATTTTTTTATGTCTCTTATAAATTTAACCCACCTAATATTTTATTATTATGATGGTTATATTTTAACCCATCATAATAAGTCATTAGTGAAAAAAAATTAAATTTATTTTAAAATTTATTTTAGTTTTAATTTTCTTATATTTTTTTTATCTCTTTTATTGTAAACCTTAAGCTCCCATTTACCTATTTTCTTCTCTTCCTTCTCATTTCCCTCTCATACTATTTAATGACAACTTATTATGACAGTTAATGAAGTGGTGGCACGATGATAATTATAAGAGAATTTATTATATCATTTATCAAAGGAACCATCATCAGAAATGTATTTTATATATTTTAATATGACACCTGTCATAATAAACTTTTTAGAGTTTTATTTTCTTACTAGCTCACCTTTCCATTCCTCCACTAACATTGTCTCCGCATTCCAAAAATATTCTTATTACGAAGTGGACTTTAAGCCTAACTCAACCCCATAAAATCGGCTCATAAGGTTGAGGTCTGCACCCATTTATATATTATGAAATGTCCTTATCTCTAGTCGATGTGGGATCTCCAACACACCTCCCTCACGCCGAGAGTGATAGATAGAAGCTCGTGCATGGGACTATATATTTTGGGTGGTTCGATAGCGGCCCGATAGCGGGTGGCACGATAGGCCCAACAAATACTCGCTAGGATAGGCTCAAAATGGCTCTGATACCATATTACGAAGTGGACTTTAAGCCTAACTCAACCCCATAAAACCGGCTCAATGAGGTGAGGTTTGCACCCACTTATATATTATGAAAGGCTCTAATCTCTAGTCGATGTGGGATCTCCAACACACCCCCTCACGCCGAGACTGCCAACTTGTGCGTGAGACTATATATTATGGGTGGTCCGATAGCGGCCCGATAGCGGGTGGCACGAAAGGCCCAACAAATACTCGCTAGGATAGGCTCGAAATGGCTCTGATACCATATTACGAAGTGGACTTTAATCCTAACTCAACCACATAAAACCGGCTCATAGGGATGAGGATTGCACCCACATATATACAATGAAAGGCTCTAATCTCTAGTCGATGTGGGATCTCCAACACCCCCCCCTCACGCCGAGACTACCAACTCGTGCGTGGGACTATATATTATGGGTGGTCCGATAGCGGCCCGATAGCGGGTGGCACGATAGGCCCAACACAAACACTCGCTAGGATAGGCTCAAAATGGCTCTGATACCATATTACGAAAGTGGACTTTAAGCCTAACTCAACCCCATAAAATCGGCTCATAGGGTTGAGGTTTGCACCCACTTATATACAATGAAAGGTCCTTATCTCTAGTCGATGTGGGATCTCCAACAATTCTTGCTCATGTTTTTTCTCACATCTTCATACTCTCTCTGCCTCACATGTTCAAGTTCTACAATCTCTCTCTTTTCCTAATTTCTCATGTGTGCATTGGTTGTGGATGCCTCAAATAGATTCCCAAAATGTTAGAGAGACATTGAAGGTCTGCGCATCTCTCGGAAATTCGCAAGTTTGTATCGTCAAAATTTTTCTGTCTATGCTTTCCATTGCGCTCAGCAAGTATCTTTTCATTTCTTCACTGCAAATCTCTTTCCATTTCTTCTTTTATATAATAAATTTGAAGGGGGGAAAAGAGGATGAAACGAAAGGTGTAGGAGAAGGAGTGAATGGGGCAGTGCTCAAAGAGGAGGGCGTGGAAGGTGCATTAGGCATGGTGCGTAGATTCATGAGCGGAAGGGTGCAATAGCAGAGATGAATGTTTTTTAAGATGCACAAATTCACGGATTCACAAATTCACTTTTTTCACTTTTTCCACTTTTTCACTTTTTCTACTTTTTCACTCATTCACTTTTTTTTACAAATGTTTAAGTGAATAAGTGTAATTTTAACAGTCATAAAATGTGTTATTTTCTATGATGGTTAAAAATAAATCAGTCATAGAAAGTGAATTTTTCTATGATGGCTCTTTTAGGTATGACGTAGAAAATACAGACTTTCTATGTCGTCTGCATCTATGACAGGTCTAAAACCGCCATAAAAAAGTATGTTTTATCCATAAAAAAATATCATTTTTTCATTAGTGTCTATATATAGTTTAAGCAATGTACTTCAACATTTATAAACTTAACTTGTTAAAGAAGTATTTTTCAAAATATGAGAATAGTTTTAGCAACTTTTTAACTAGGGTGTTTTCACAGTATTAACTTAGTTTCTCATATCTTTTAATATATTATTAATATTAATGTACTAGTTGACATAATTATTATATATTAGATACATTTATTTATATATATACATTTATTACATATATATATATATATATATATTATATTATATGGTTAAGATATTTCTAGCATGGTCGATAATATCTGGACATATAGTTGAATACCACACTAATTATCGTGATCGTGTCCATCTCAGTAGTTGAATGCAAAAGTCACTTAAGTCTGGTTTTTGTAGAAAATTAACACTTCATTGACTAATACAAGATTAACTATGATATTTGTGCTAATCTATGTCTACCAATGCGAGAATCCAATACATATCTATAAATAGGGTGATCATGTTAAGTCAATATACACATTTATTAATATTTAGTATCCTCAACCTTCAAATACCAACTATTAACTTGAGCGTTGGATGACCTTTTGCATGTAACTCCCCCTCCCCATGCTCCGAGAATCGAAAACCAATATCTACTAGGATCAACCTTCGAGGAGACCAAAGTACACAAATAGAAGAGGAAACAAGACCTTCCTAGTTCATACAAAAACAATATATATATATATATATAATTATGTATATAATGTATATTACACAACAATTAAAGTCAAATTTCCTAAAATAAAATATACCATTAGACTAATAGAAATAAAATATCTAGTTAATTTTGAGTATCTACACTTTTATAATATGTAACATCATGTGTTTTCATATCATATACAATTATAGTTGATCACACATATAAAAAAATACATGTACAACATTATTTCTATATAACAATCTCATTACATTATTAATATATAGCACATCATAATTGTCACTGAAACTAATTAACTAAGATGTAGAAATCCTCAACCACTTCTCAATGAAACAATATAATTTATCCACTTAACGCCTTTTAAAATATTCGTGTTAAGCATATCTCATTAGATACTAACACCTAAACTCATTAGAAACATATTAAAAATTCATTCTCAACTTTCTATGTCAAGGCCACTACTAGAAAATTGTTGAATAGTGATAGAAATTAGTAACAAAAAAATGTGGTCACTATTAGTGACCAAATCAGTGATAGAAAAATGTGGACATTATTAGTGTACAAAGTTATTTTTACGATTTAATCACTGAAATAGTGATTACATTTTTTGTCACAAAATATTTGGTCACCAAATCTGTCATAAAATCGATCACAGAAAATCAATCATAAAACTGATAATAAAAATGGTCACAGAAAATCAATCACAAAATCGGTGACCAAATCAGTTATAAAATTAATCACAAAATCGGTAACAGAGAATCGATCACAATGTCTGTAATTCATGTTTGCTTTACTCTTTTAATGTTCTCTAGTGCTAATTTTTTATATTCAATTTAATACTCCTTTATGCATTAAAAATTGTTTGTAAAAAAATTAATAATTAAAATTAAAAATAAAATAATACTAATAATACTAATAATAATAACTATAATAAAAGCAATAAATTCTACTTTAATATTAATGTTTATTAATATATTATAAAAATTATATTATATTATTATAAATAAAATGTAATGATTAATATTAAAGAAAGAAAAGACATAACATCGGAAATGCCGGACCATTTAATCTAGTCATATTAATTAAGGAATTTGAATGTATTATTATATGTTATATATTAATAACAGTCACACAGAGGTGTATACTGTGTTTGAATATTGTACAGCCATAGATAGAAAATTTACTTATTTTGTATAAAATTTAATCAAAGAAATAAGAGGTTAGAATAAAGTTACTATAGTAAATTATTAAAATTACATAAATTAATTGTTACTCCATTATGATATTATAATCTTTAAAAATTATAGACTCGTTGTAGATTTTGTGTATGGATAACAAATGATTTATAATAGGATTGAAATATCTGAAATATTCTCATTTATTAATTGATAATAAAAAAGAATGGTTAATATTAATAATCAGATACGTTAAAAGTAACTAAACTAAATATTTAAAAAAAATCATAAAAAAATTGTTAGTTGTATAGGGTAAAGAAAGCCATTTTAAAATTTGAGAGGAAGTCTCATTTTCAAAATACAACACAAAACCCCAATTTTAAAAAATATATTAATTTAAATTAGTTTTGGTATAAACTTTATAAAGTTTAAGAATATGAATAATTTTTTGGTTAATCCTATCTATTTGAGTTAATAATGTTTTATTTTACTTTTCTAAAAGAATGATTTGAAGGTGTCTTTTTAAAATGTTCTTTAATCTTATCTATTTACTATGCTTATAGTACGATTAACAAAAAAATCAGTTGCATTCAAATAATGTCTCTAAGAGTTCAGTCTTTTCAATGAAAATAAATGAGTTCCCTAAAAAACTAAGAATCAAATTTTTTTTCAAAATATTGGCTAAAGTCCAAAATAGTCTTGTCTTCCTTTTATCAATTTCAAAACATCCTCCCTTAATCTAATCCATGTTTTTCCTAAATTCTAACTAAATTTTAGGAACCTCCTAATACTCCACAATTTAATAACTTGTAAAAGAAAAATAACCCTTTGCTTTCTTATAAAACTAATTTATCACACTAAAAAAATAATATTAAAATATAAATAATTTTTAGAAAAAAAATAATAATTGATTGCTATGGTGACTAAATTAGAGACTAAAAAAAATTTGGTTTCTAAATTAGTTTCTATTATTGTTAAATAGTTTTTAAATTAGTATCTAATTAGGTACCAAAGTTTTAACTACCAATTATTTAGATTCTAAATTTGGTAGCAAAAACTTTGGTTGCTAATTAGATACCAATTTAGAAACCATTTAACAATAATAAAAACTAATTTAGAAACCAATTTTTTTTAGTCTCTACTTTAATCACTATAGAAACTAGTTATTTTTTGTTTTTAAAAATTGATTTCTATTTCATGATTTTCTTGCAGTGTCAGTTTGTAAAATTCTATTTTTTTTAATTTATTTATAAATCGATTTTATTGATGATTAATTTTAGTCTAAGAATTGTTTATCAGTAAGTTTCGAATTCAAGACCTTATTTAAGGAAATTAAATCTAACTCTCGTTTGTTAAAATTCTAGTTTCAAGTCTCATAAGTTTTAAAAAAGTTTGAACATTTTAATTTTTTTTAGCTTGGTCTATAATTGATACAGTTTAAATTTATCTGTGATCCCAACAACTTATCTTGATTTTATTTTTAATATTAACTTAAAAGTTTAATTAGAGATTTTAATCTCCACATTTTTTTTTTCATTTTGGTTCCTGTCACGAGTAATATATCAACACACGTATTCTTTTAAAAACGTTCTGCTACAGGAACTGAAACCTAAAAAATGAAACTATATAGGACTAAAAGTCAAAATCTTAAAGTATCCACATAAATATTAAAGGTCAAACTAAATATATCTGGCTAATTAAAAACATATATCTGTAACCTAATTTATAATTATAATTTATTAATATTTTAGTTACATGAATTTATTTAAGTTTTACTTTTCTTCCATTATAATATAGAATTCCAGCAACATATGACATGTATTTGCAAACTTGTGACATTGTAAAACTTCACATTGTAATCCCTTTGAACAATGTTTTATTAGTGTGAATAGCTGAATATTGTGTCATAGTTTGGCCTGAGTTTAAAGGTATCCAAGTTTCATGGCCATTACTATTTCAACTTTGGAAAAATAATATATATATATATATATATATATATATATATATATATATATATATATATATTAGTACAAGAAAATCATGAAATAGAAATCAATTTTAGAAACTAAAAATAATTAGTTGTTGTAGTGACAAAATTAGAGACTATTTTAGGAACTAAAAAAACTTTTGGTTTCTAAATTAGTTTTTATTATTGTTAAATGGTTTCTAAATTGGTATCTAATTAGCCACCAAAGTTTTTGCTACCAAATTTAGAATCTAAATAATTGGTAGTTAAAACTTTGGTTGCTAATTAGATACCAATTTAGAAACTATTTAACGATAATAGAAACTAATTTAGAAACCAAAAGTTTTTTTAGTCTCTAAAATGGTCTCTAATTTAGTCACTATAGCAACTAATTATTCTTGATCTCTAAAATTAGTTTTTATTTCATGATTTTAGTTATAATTCTAAAAAAATACTAAAATGAGGATATCAATATTCGTGTTACTTTGTTTTTTTGTCACTCGTTAGTGATAGATGATATGCATTTTTGTTTGCAAAACCCTAAACCCTAAATCATAAACCTTAAAACCCTAAAAGTTATACATGCTCCTGAGATATAGTAGGATTTGAGTATTCTTAAAATGATTCATGTTTATTTTATTTTTTTCTTTTACTAATAAAAAAAAATTGATAATATAATTGGAATCCCTAAAATACTCCACAAGATAAAAAAAAAATTGGTAAAGAAATGTTTATAGACACGATTAAAAAATAAAACCCTAACTATATACTTAAAAATGTAGGTTATGTATGAATTATACCATCTCTTTTTAAACCATGATTGATGCTATGAGTCCTTTAAGGGAAGTGTAAACAGTAGCTCGCCATAGAAGGCATGTCAGAAAAGCAAAAGGTTGTGATAAAGTTTGATCTTTAAACTGTAGGGGACAATACTAGTACCTTAGGATGGAAACTTTACCTGCGGAATAGACAACTCAGTTGAGAAAATAATGACACATATTAATGAATTTAGAACTTCTATTTAAGTTGAATAATAGGAACACTTAAAATCGCTTTTAGTTTTCATTAGCTGGGTTGCGTAAGTTTGTCAAACAATTCAAGATCATCATCAAAAGAAGGAAGAAAGTCGAAACCGAAAGTGAAAAATTATTTTTTCCATTATTTGTGAAGTTCATGACAAGACTAGTTTTTAACAGTAACTTGACTAGTGAATTACAGATATTATTTTTAGGACGAGTGAATATTCAGATCATGAACGTAGTTAATTTGTAATATTGATAAAAAAAAATTCACGACTATTTAATAATATATATATATATATATATATATATATATATGAACTGATTTTATTTATATTTATTCTTAGCATGCACACATATTGCACATATTTCACAATAGTTTGAGACGAAGGATTTAAGAAATGGAAAAGATTTTTTTTTTTTATATTAAGAATTTTTTAAGGATATTTGTTCACCTTTGAGATAGATTTAAATTATCCAATGTTTTTCAGTTTTAATTTTGAAGTGTAATTTTTTCAATAATTATATAATAGAGAATGTTTTATTCATATTTAGAATATTATAATGAACTAATTTTTTTTTTAGAATCAAGTTATTGGTAGAGTATTCATAACTTTATTTACAACTTTGTCGATGATTAATTTCAAAAGAAAACCTTACCAAATCAGATTTGGCAAACTCCCTCCTCCTAACTTTTTTTTTATATATATAAGAATTCGAACTCAAGATATCGTTTACATATATTGAATGCAAATCATTTAGTCCAATGATGTGTTTGTCTAAACACATGCTATTACGAGTATTAAAAAAGGGATTTAAAATGAATGAAAAATGATAATTATATCTTTTAAGTTATATTCTAAAGGTTATAAATAGAAAATTGCAGAATTTATTCTTCTCTAGGAATCACCGTCTCTTTAAAATATAAATATTGTGACTTTTCTTTATTTCTTCTCTATATTTACTTAATGATTTTTTCCTTTTGAGAAGTCATAAGTTAAGAGATAGGTAAGAGGAAATCCAACTGAATAGAAACATAAGTTTTATGTTTACTTTAGTTTTCAAGTATCTTTTTTCTTTTTAGTCTTCATGCATATGATCATTGTTAAGTCTTTTATAATGATATGTTTGTTTATCAAGTTTGACTTCCTAAAAGCTAGTGACAGTTTGAGTGAAAATTTTGAAGGAGTTAAAAGATTGATATAATTTTGGGGAACCAAAATATAATTTAATGTGTGTATATTTACTTTACAAAAATTTAGATAAAAAAGTTTGGGGAAATCATGTCCCCCTCTGCCCTTTATAGTATCCACCATTGTTAAAAGCAAACTAGAGGATCTTTCAGCATCCTTGATGCATTATTTTTTTTTTCAAAAAAATTCTTGGATATCAAGACATTTACAAGTAAGGAAAGTTAACATTGAAATTTGAATTAGGTTATCAAAGAAGTAGAGAAAAAATTAATGAAAAGATTAGGTATACAATGAATTAAAATATTGATCATGTAATTGTTAGAAATTGTTTGAATTGTAAATCAAATTTGTGCTCATGAATTTCATATATGTTAAGTTGGTAGACTTGAAATGATATGATATCAATTGAATATCGGTAATGACAAAGATATACATTTTTTTTTTATTGTGGTTAACTTATGATGTTGGAATATATTATTTTGAATTGGATTTTACGTGCTCTGGATAAGTTTGAGAAATCACTACCAATTTGGCCAACATAGGTTTAGTTTTGAATAGATGTGATATTTGTTTAATTTAAAATGAAAATAGTTAAGTTTGGCTATTTTTAGGATATTTTTCTAGTTTTTTAATATTTGAAAATTTGTTCAAACGACAATTTGATCTATATGATAGTCACAATTGAGTTATATTCTAATACTTCCTTTCTTAAGAGACACTGTATTACTTAAGCAACAAGTCTCATCGTCCATGAGATAACTCATTGCTAAAGCAAGAAATCGATGATGTCAACTTTTTTTTTCTATGGGTAGAATGTCGCTTGAGTGGTAATTCATTGTTGAGGTGAGGAAGAAGTCATATCAATTTTTCCTAAACCCTAAACCCTTATACAAAGATGAATAATTGTTGAATCAAGTTTTCTTATATGAAGTTAGATCACCCTTACCCTATTTTCTTCATAATATTTCTTTGCAAGAAAATATTTTAATGTAGTTATTGAATTGATAAATTAAGTTTTGAAAAGGAATTTTATTGATGATAAGAGGAATAAGAAAAGTTCCAATAGAAAAATATTGGAAGGGATAAATTACTTTAGTTATGGGTAAAGAGTTTCGTGTGAAAATTGTTTCTTCCGAAACCAAAGTGAATATGATTTTCCTAAAATTCGTCCCTCTTTTCCTTCAATATTTATCCTTTTGTAGATGATTAGAGCGTTGAATAACTTTTGGATCCACCATAAATTTATGTATGACCTTCCAAACAAATAGCTAAATTTTGGGGATAAGTTGTGAATCTCGCTGGAATCTCAATAGTACTGGGTTATTATTTTTGCGAATATAGCTGAGATTGAGTGAGAGTTTCTAGGGACCAATTCACTTAAGTCATCCATCATCCATTTAGAATGCAGGCATAACGCTCATGGAGTGGCAATTATAGCTTAACATGTAAGTCGTCTAAAGAACGGTCCCAATCATGTCATATCACTCGGCCTAGTTGCCCAAGACCCAAGACTATACACAAGCCCCCCATCCTTGAGCCAAGGAGATGAAGAGGCTTAAAGAAATACTCAATCTTTTTACCTTAGACCCATGACAGTACACAATCCAGGGAGGTATGTGACCTTGCTGTAAATATTGAGAGTTGTAGTGAATGTCTACTCTAGTCTTTAGAGCATTTAGTCTTTTGGATTAAGTGACAAACGATTGGAATTTTTCACTCTGTGAAGTTATACCCGTGTGAGCTTTCTTTATGCTCTCTTTAAGAGTGTTCCTTATTTCTTTTGAGAGTTCTTAATCCTATAGGGAGGTAAAGAAGGTGGTTTATGATACAAACCACCTTGACAAGCAAATGACTAAGGACACAACAGACATTTCATAATTACGTTAGTCATCTAAGCATACAAGACCAAATCCCACCAAACCTCAAGAGAGCCTCACCAGAAGAAGAACCAGCCATAAACCAGAATATCAGATGTTCTTCTTTCTAGTCTTTCCACAAGATAAGTTTATGTATATAAATTGGGCTCACTTTGAGGGTCTATATAGAAGAATAAGCTAGAGTAGGGTTCACTTTTCAATATTAAAGTACTAATACGATTCTTGTTATGTGGCAACTTGTTTTCACATTTGTGAAACTTTATCCTTCTTACTTTTACATTTTCTAAGAAAATTAAAAAGTTCATAGTTAAAAGTTTAAGTTTCTTTGAGTCTTCATAAGTGTTTTTCTTGTTTGTCTTGTTTAAGTTTTGTCATCATCAAACTTCTATTTTGGTTTAGCTTTCTTTTTTTAAACTCTTCTTGCTTGTCTTTAAATTTTCTTAAAGTTTTATTGGAGTTCTTTGTATGAACAAGTGTTAAGAGCTTTGACCTCTTTCACTTGAAGTGTTGCTACCAAGTGTATAATACCCTTTGGGAAAATTGCAAAACCTTTCTTGAGTAAATTTAACCTTTTTTCCATCATTTACCAAATAGTCTAGTGATACAAGTGAGTGAGTGCATTAAATTGATGTTTTTCACTAATTGTTTGCTTTCTTTTGTGCAAAATCATGGCTCAATTGTCTTCGGAATAATCTTCAAAGCCACAATCTCCTTAAAAGGCACACCTTTTGGGGGAGCTTGAGGATGCCAAAAGGAGCTTGGTCTACAAGGAAGAGGAAATGCGACAACTAGTGGAAGGAATGCAAAGGTTAGAAGATACTCAAGAGGGACTAGTTAGAAAAAGGAGGCGGGAACCTAGATGAGCTACAAGGTACCATATGCACTATGCAAGTCAAGAAGAAGAAGAAGAAGATTTGAGAGTGCAAAATTATGAAGCTAGGCACCATCATCAACAACCAAAGAAGTGATGGCAAATTCGTGAAGCTCTTCTTAGAATCATGTGAAAAATGATGCGGAAGCCATGGATGTGTATGTGCAAGATCCTCCTAGGAGCTATGGTGATCTTGAAGGTGCATGATATGTATGGAAGTAGGGAGGTTCGGCCAGCCCTATGGTAAGTGAGGAAGATGAAGATTAGAGCCTAGAAACTAGGTAGAAGCAAAGCTTGGCACAATGTTGGCAGCATAACTTTACTCACAATAATCTTGAAAAATACAAGAGATGACCTTCCCTTTTATAGGCTAATGGGCCGTGAAAGCTAAGCTAATTACACATGAAATTGGAGCAAAATGAAATGCAAATGACAAGGCACATGGCACATGGCCGGTCATGTGTGCTAAGGTTCTAGAAAGTGCACAAATCTAGGGTAAATCACATATGAGACAACTTTGTGCTTTCTAACACTACCCTAATTACTAAGCCACCCCTAATGGGCCTCCATGTAACATGTATAAGGCCTTCTCTCTTCCATTCGTGGCTGCATCCATTTGGGCGTGAATGTGCTTAGCCATTGACCTTGTAATAGGGCCTAGATGGTCTAGGCCTCCTCCTAGACGCTCCATGTGTAGCCTTCCCTCATCATGTCCTAGACACTCCCTTCTTGAGTCTAGACGCTCATCACGGTCTAGCCTTGGGTCTTGGCTTCCATGGTGAGGTGTGCTTGGCCCTCCTCCATCAAGAAGACCCCACCTTTTGTAAAATTACCTAGTTTTAATGGGGATAATGACCCAAATGTATATTTAGGATGAAAAGTTAAGGTAGAACAAGCTTTTAATGTGTATGAGGTTGAACAGGACCAAAAGGTTAAGTGAGTTTTCCTATAATTTGAGGACTATGCCATGCAATGGTGGCATCAAATTGTAATGGACACTGGGTTAAATAAGAGGCTAGTTGTGGTCTCTTGGAGTGATTTAAAGTTATGCATGTGTGTGTGGTTTGTTTCTCCTCATTATAGGAAGGAACTCTTGTTGAAGATCCAATGACTTCATTAAGGACCTAGGAGTATGAATGAATATTTCAAAGATTTAGAAGTTACTTTGACTAAAATCAATATGCATGAAAGTGAAGAGTAGAAGATAACTAGATTTGTGAGTGGATTAAGAAGAGAAATTCAAAATGTTATAGAACTTTATGAGTATACATCTTTGGAAAAATTGGTTTACCTAGCCATCAAGGTTGAATCACAACTTATACGAAAAACCTCTTTCAAACATACTCATAATGATGGATTTTACAACTCATCTTGGAAGGACAAAAATAAATTTCAAAATCAAGATATTCCTTCCAATTCCTATAAAGAATCCACCCCACAAACTTCTAAAGACAACCCTTCCCCTTCTAAAAATAAATCGCCAGCTAAAACCTCAAATAAAAAATGCTTCAAATGTAGGTTTTGGTCATATCGCTGCAAATTGTCCTAACAAAAGAACTATGATGGTAAAAGAGAGGATAGTCATTAGTGATCATATTCTAGGTCTAACTCTCCTACCCCTTCAAAAACCCATAGTGAAAATGAATGTGAGATACCTTGTGAAGGTGACTTATTGATGGTAAGACGAATGTTGGGTACCATTCAAAAACGTTTTGATGAAACCCAAAGAGAAAATATTTTCCACGCCCGCTGCCTTATCAACAACAAGTTATGTTCCATGATCATAGATGGGGTAGTTGTGCTAATATGGCAAGTACAAGAGTAGTGGAGAAGCTTGGATTACCCATTATCTCTCATACAAAGTCCTATAAACTACAATGGCTTAGTGAAGATGGTGAAACTATGGTTAATAAACAAGTCTTCACTTTTGCTATAGGAAAGTATAAAGATGAGGTTTTATGTGATGTTATGCCTTTGGAAGCAACACATATTCTATTGGGAAGACCATGACAATATGACAGAAAAATTTTACATGATGGTCATACCAATAAGATTTCTTTCAACTTCTAAGGGCACAAGGTTATATTAAAACACCTATCTCCCAAGGAAGTTAATGAGGACCAAGTAAAAATGAAAACCAAAAGAGAAAATGAAGAAAGTAAAATCAAAACCGGTCTCATCATCTCATCTCGCGCAGTCAAAACAATAATGTTGACCCATACAAAACTAACTACGCCTCCTAGGTATACTTCTTCCTTACCTTTTTCATTACCAAATCATTCTAAATATTTGACATCTTTGATAAATAAGTATAGGGGTGACATTCAAAAACCTCCTAAGGATTCTCACCTTCTAAAAGGATTTTCACAAACAAATCACTTCCTTCCTAAACATTCTCTACAAACATGGCCTGTATCAAAATTCATCCATGCGAAATCCCAAAAATTCATGAACATTAGTTTGATTAAAAAACCCAACGCTAGAAATATTTCTATTTGTCTTGTGAACAAACTAAATATGTTATTTATAGGAGTTCTAAATTTGAGGTCAAATTCTTTCTAACTTGGGGGGCATGATACAAACTACCTTGACAAGCAAATGACTAAGGACACAACAAACACTTAACAATTAGGACATTCATCTCAGCATACAAGACCAAACCCCACGAAACCTCAAGAGAGTCTCAGCAGAAGAAGAACCAGACATAAACCAGAATATCAGATGTTCTTCCTTCTAGTCTTTTCACAAGACAAGTTTATGTAAATAAATTGGGCTTACTTTGGGGATACAAATAGAAGTATAAGCTAGAGTAGGGTTCACATAGCATAAATTGGGGTGTACTTAGCATAAATTGGGCTTGTGCAAAACCCACTTTTCATGACAAGTGCACCTAGGTTTAGGGTTTTTTGACCTACCTTCTCGAAGGTTTCTCACAAATGATGCCCTACCCCTCTCACTACTTACTCCCCATGTCACTCTCTCCTATATAAAGGGTGTCTTGCCTCATGTAATTTACACATGGAATTTTGAATAGAAAATAAACTTTGTCAGAGTGTTTAGTGAGTTGAGTCTCCTATTATCTTTGAGTCTTATTTTGAGTGCACAACACCTCAAGTGGCAACTCTTCATCACTCCTCTTGGAGTATCCTGCCCCTCCAAGTGGTGTGACCACACTCTTACCATCAATAAGTTTTCTCTTATCTCTTCATCTTTTCCTTTTCTTCACCATGTGTCATTTCCCTTCCTTTTTATGATCATGTGTTCTTCTTTTCTCCTTTTTGGTTTCTATATTGTTTGTCTTTCCATTTATGTTCTTTAATTTTCGCACCTCATCATCATCACCTTATATTGTGTTTATCTATTTGCCCTCTAAAAGTGAACCTTCACGCTTAACCACTTGGTTAAGTTTGTGTCCAGTGGGAAACTTCTTTACATTTCTCACCATATTCTGCTTACAAAAAGACTCATAAACAAATGCTACCATAAAATGTGCATTCTTAAAATCAACTCACATTAGAAGGTGTAACTTGAAGAGGTTCTAATAGTTGTTGTAACTTGGAGAGGTGAGAATACTTATTATAACTTGTTGGTTAGTGGAAGTTCTTAAGCAGTTGCTTAAGGGAATTAAATGTAGTCCCAAGGTGAAATATGATAAATTATTTATGTTGATATCTTGTTTACTCGTACTATTGCTTATGTCTTAATTATTACTAATAGATAATTTGTTAGACGGTTGTTGACTTTTCTACGGCAAGTGCACCATATTGTCAGAAGTAATAATTTGTCTCTAAGGACGAATATCAAAACCACAAGAAACAATTGAATAATCAAGTAAAAAATTCAGTAAATAGAAAATAGAATAATAAATTTTGTTGGAGTTTGTTTTAATTGCAATGATTAATAAGAAAACAAGTCAAAGAGTTTGTTGCTTTAATTTGAAAAATAGGGATTGGGGTTCTTCTTTCTCATTCTTTTGTATTTTGATTAGCATGACAAACAATATTGTGTCCTTTGATTGATATTAAAGTCCATATAAAAATCATTTATATTGAATCCTCGCATATAAAATTATTAAGATGTCTCCTAAATATCGATTCCTTGCATATTTATAAAAATTTCCCATCATTAAGATCAGATGTTGATAGCAATTAACATTTCAAATCTATTCCTTGCATTCAAATATGTTAAGCATTATCGTTTGGGTCAGAAACTTAAAACTACTTTCCAGTCAAATCTAAATTTTGAGATCATGGTAAATCAAATATTACAAACAAAACGACAATACCAATCATCAATCAAGAACAAAATATTATGTTTAGATATCACCTCAATACATAAGAGTTTGAATAGAGTACTCCTAATCCCAAAGGGTAGATTTAGCCACACATGATGGTTGTTACAAACAGGGAGAGGAAGAAAAGAAGATCTAAGATGTTTCTCTATGACGGTTGTCTCCTCTAGGGTTTCAAACACCTCTTATTCTCCTAATTGAATTACAATTCACTTAATGGTGTTTTCCTCTCAATGTTATGTGTCTAGGGTTATGCCTCAAACATCCTATTTAGCCTAATTGGCTTGGGCTACTTGACTTCTTGTTTGGGCGTTATTGGGCTTGCCTGAGCGAGTTTCACGATAAAAGGCCCAATGCTTCTAGAGTAATCTCACTTCAGCTGGATCCTTGGGGGCTTCTGGCTTTAGGCGAGTTTGGACGAGCTTTGGTGAATGATGATGCGTTCCAACTTTTCCTTTATGGCTTTATATATTCTCCTTTTGCCCAATCATCTTCATTCTTCTCTAGAACCCTGAAATTAACACAAATTTGGAAATAAATCGTTTTATTCAAATTAAAATCACAAAATATGTAAAAAAGTATAAATTTATAAATTAAGGGTTATTTTAAATTTTTTTTATTAATTAATATCCATAAATTTCTATATTTTAATATGAAATATTACTAAAATGTAACACTTATCAATGATCCTACAAGAATATTTCTACTAGACGATTTATTAGATGATCTACTAGACAATTTACTTATTTCATTAGTTAAAAAAAAAAGTCTAAGACTCCATTTAGTCTCTTTCTCGAACCAACTATACCTACATAACTTTTGTGAGAATAAAAAAATAGAAAGATTTTAAAGAAGCTAAAATAAATAATTTAGAGACTAAAAATATATTATAACGAAATAAATTTATCTTAGGAAAAAAATGCACATATTAATAAGATTAATGCTATGTTTCATGGTGAGTAAAATAAAAATCTTAAAATAGTTAATATAAATGGTTTGATATACTTTTCTCAATAAAAGATTAATATTTGATCCCTAAGTTGGAAATAAAGTCATAATTAAGTGACCTTCTATTTTTAAATTTCTGCACCTATTATACAGGAAATTAATTAAATATTAAATAGAAGTATAATGTACCTTCTAATTTAAACTAAATATATCAATATTAAACTTTGACAATATTAGTGGATGGGAATATATGCATGTAGTGGGTATTTAAAAAAATATACTTAGATAATGTATATCTATAAATCTATAAATAAAGAATTTTAAGAAAATGGTACATTTCAATAAAATTGTTTTTTATGAATAAAAAAAAAGTTTAAAGGTGATTACTATATAAACATAGAAAAAATAATGCACTAAGTAAGGGCCCAACCGGGTTCGAACCGGTGACCTCTTGATCTGCAGTCAAATGCTCTACCACTGAGCTATGGACCCATTTGTCATTAAAAAGAATATTGAAGTTTTCATCTGATTTACAAATACTTTCAGAAATTAAAAATAGATAAATGGATAAATAAATTACAAATTATAAATTAATATTATCTTATACGTAAATTAAAAATAAAATTTTAAAAAATTCTACATATTAATTCATACGTAATCTATATTAGTTGAATAAAGATAAAGCTATTTTTTTTTCTCATTTTCATCGCTTACATTAAAAATTTCATCCAAACAAACTCTTAGTTGGAGTGAGCAGTTTGACAACTTTCAAGCAAATCTATAAATATAACAAATAGAAGGCACTTCCAGGGTAAGTTTTAAAAAAAATTCAAAAAGAAAAAAATTCAAATTTTAACTAAAAATAGCAAGCTGAAACTCATTCTGGGAGTGACAAGTGGCACTCTATATGACTTACACGTGTCCAAAATCCCATTTCTTTAAAAACTATCTTTCTTTATATACCCTTTCAGCCTTTCTCTCTCCTATTACTCAACTTCTCCGATCTCTCTTGGTTTCTTCTTCTCTGCGTTTCCTTTATTCTTCATTTCTGGGTTCTTCATTTCAGCCTTCTCCTTCTGCAGGTGACTATTTCTTCATCTCATTTACGATTTCTTTGTTCCACCGCATAAACATGAAAACTTATTTTGTTTTTCTTATCAAAGTTTCGTTCTTTTCATGTTTAGGATGAACTTTTTTCTTCTTTGGGTTTCCTGCACCGATCTTCTCTGGGTTTCCTGCGGTTCTCTCCTATTTCTCCAGGTTATTATTCTTCTTTTTGGGTTTTTCTTATCAAAGTTTCGTTCTTTTCATGTTTCTACCGTTTATTTTCCTCTTTGTTCTTCACATGCTTGATTCTGTGTTTTCTCATTTACGATTTCTTTGTTCCACAGCATAAAAATGAAATATTTTTTGGTTTTTCTTATCAAAGTTTCGTTTTTTTCATGTTTCTGATGATTTTTCTTCTTCTTTGGGTTTCCTGCGGTTCTCTCCTATTTCTCCAGGTTATTATTTCTTCTTTTTGGGTTTTTCTTATCAAAGTTTCGTTATTTTCATATTTCTACCGTTTATTTGCTTCTTTGTTGTTCACATGGTTGATTCTGTGTTTTTTTGTTACTTTTGACAGCATCAAAATGATATTCATCTACATTTCAGTTTCTGCAGCAACCGGTAGTGGAAGTGGAATGGATTTTCAAGCACCAAGGTGAGATATTTTCCTTCATGTGTTTGTCTGTCCTCATTTTTTTTTTTCATTTTTCACTTTGCTGTTGATTTAATCTTTTCTGGAGTTTTTCCATCTACATTTCAGTTTCTGCACCAATCGGTGGTGGAAGTCGAATGGGATTTTCGTTCATATCAACCATGTTCAAGCACCAAGGTGGATTTTGTTCATCTCATTTACGATTTCTTTTTTCCACCGCATAAAAATTAAATCTTTTTTTGTTTTTCTGATCAAATTTCGTTCTTTTCATTTTTCTACCGTTTATTTGTTTCTTTGTTGTTCACATGGTTGATTCTGTGTTTTTTTGTTACTTTTGACAGCATCAAAATGATATTCATCTACATTTCAGTTTCTGCAGCAACCGGTAGTGGAAGTGGAATGGATTTTCAAGCACCAAGGTGAGATCTTTTCCTTCATGTGTTTGTCTGTCCTCATTTTTTTTTTTCATTTTTCACTTTGCTGTTGATTTAATCTTTTCTGGTATTTTTCCATATACATTTCAGTTTCTTTAGCAACCGGTAGTGTAAGTGGAATGGGATTTTCGTTGATATCCATCTTTTTTTCAGCATCAAGGTGAAATCTTTTCCTTCCTTGGTTCTCATTGTTGTTTTCATTGTTTATTTTTTTTTGCTGATAAAATCTTTAATGGTGTTTTTTTGTGTTTATTTCATAAATCTCATACATGTGTTTATTTTCTTTTAGGATCTTTATCCTAAGGCCAAAAAAAGCTTATGTTAAATTTGGTTGTGGATGGAGGAAATTTTGTCAGATACATGTACTGTGTGAAGACCACAAACTGATCTTTGAAAGTGGACTAACCCCAATTCATATGATGGTGTTGTTAGTGCTTCAAAATTCAATATTGTATTCAGAATTTATTTATAGATAGATGTAATTTCCAAATTGTTGTAATGTGGAGTATAGAAAATTAATTCTTTACTTTATTTTGGTTATCAATTTTGTTTTAAATTTTTATTCGCATTAATGTACTCTTCAGACAAACTTTAACCTTAAGATTATTCGCATTATATTATTCTTCAAAATTCAAATTCAAATCTATAAATACATTTAAAAGTCCAAGATCATTAATTACCTGACTTATTTTGCTGAATCAAATCTTCTTTTTCTGACTTATTTTGCTGCTGCCGCACACTTTTTTTCAAATTCCAAGATTATTATTATTATTATTATTATTATTATTATTATTATTATTATTAATCTGCAAATATTTAATTTTTGATATTTTCAAATTGTTTAATTCCAAGATCATTAATTACCTTTTTGATTCATATATTCTTTTTTCTAACTTCCCACTTATTTTCAATTACCAGATAATCTTCAAATCTATAAATACATTTAAAAGTCCAAGATCATTAATTACCTTTTTGATTCATATCTTCTTCTGAATCATATCTTCTTTTTCTGACTTATTTTGCTGCTGCCGCACACTTTTTTTCGAATTCCAAGATTATTATTATTATTAATCTGCAAATATTTAATTTTTGATATTTTCAAATTTTTTAATTCCAAGATCATTAATTTTTTCTGACTTCCCACCTATTTTCCATTCCCATATAATCTTCAAATATTTAATTATTCATATTTTTAAATTTTACAATTCCAAAGATCATTAATTACCTCTCTGATTCATATCTTCTTTTTCTGACTTCTCTGCTTCTGCACAGTTATTTCCAATTCCCAGATTATTAATTACCTTTTTATTCATATATTCTTTTTCTGAGTTCTCTGCTTCTGCCCCATTTATATATTCATATTTTCAAATTTTACAATTCCAAGATCATTAATTACCTTTCTGATTCAAATATTCTTTTTCTGATTTCTCTGCTTTTGCACACTTATTTTCAATTCCCAGATTATTATTATTAATAATCTTAAAAAATTTTGATTATTCAAATTTTCAAATTTACAATTCCAAAAGATCATTAATTACCTCTCTGATTCATATCTTTTTTTTCTGACTTCTCTGCATCTGCAAACTTATTTCCAATTCCCAGATTATTATTATTATTTTTCAAATATTTAATTTTTCATATTTTCAAATTATACAATTCCAAGATCATTAATTATTTTTTTATTTGTATCTTCTTTTTCTGACTTTTCTGCACACTTATAATTCCAAGATTATTATTATTACTAATAAACTTCAAATATTTAATTTTTCAGATTTTCAAATTTAAAATTTAAAATTTAAAAATTTCAACAACATTATTAATATTAATTACCTTTTTTTTATTCATATCTTCTGCCACACAATATTTGGGATTCCAAGATTATAATTATTATTACATTTGGTTCAAAACTTTTCTAAACTTCTAAGATCTGACACTCCCATTTTCATCCTAAATCCTTAATCTAACATGTTCCCACATAAAAATTAGGGGTACATAATAATAGTCAAATATTTTCATTCCTTGAAGTCATCTTTATCATCAAGGGGAATTGGTTTGTTCCTCCAAAACACAGCAAGAATACTCTCACCGAGCTGCATGAAACCATACTTTCAGTAAACTTAGATCTGATATTAAACCTTTACCCGCATGCGTTGCATTGATTTTTTTGTTTCTATTACCTTCTTGGCTTAAGTCATTAATGTTGTTTCTGTGCTCTTTGTATCCAACCTTTTCTCTTCTTTGATTTCCTTTCCTTTTTCATGAATCTGTCAACCCCACAGCTACTTTCAGAGGTTTGTATCTTCATTTTCCTGTTTTGCTAAGTAAGTATTAAAAAGTTTTCATTTTTTCAAATATAATTTTGCAGAGATCTGATTTGGTTCTTTTGTTTTTATTACCTGATTATGTTAAGCCATTATCTCACTTTTTCTCCTCTTTCAGTTGTTTAGGGTTTCAGTAATCTGTCAACGCCACCGCTACTTTTATAGGTTTGTTTCTTGATTTTCATGTTTTCAAATTGATTCCCCAGTATATCAAGCACCAAGGAAAGATTTTTTCCTTCTTTCGTCCGCATGCAAAAGCAAGAGTCTATGGTTATATGAAATTGGTAAGATTTCTCTGTTAGGGTTTCCACTTTCTGTCTATCTGTGTATTATTTCAGAAATTTCAAAGTAGGGGTTTTTTTTGTGCTAAACAAGAATCATCTTTTTCAAATCTCCTTTCAAAACGTCCATAAAATTCCATTTCTTTGCAAAGTAGGGTTTTCTGATCATGCTGGCAATTTTCAAAAATTGTGTACTTTCAACCTTACTTTTCAAATTCAAACCACAATTTCATTAATCGCAATCCTTGAAGTTTAAATGTTTGCCCTTTTTACAGTTTCGATTTTTTATAGGCTTAATCTCTTCTGTATGAAACCTGACATGCTTAACTTTCTTTTTTTCATTCATTGAAATTGTAAATTTGTTTTTTTGATATTTTTGATAATTTCAAAGTAAGGTTTTTTTTGTGCTAAACAAGAATCCTCTTTTTCAAATCTCCTTTGAAAACGTACCTAAAATTCCATTTCTTTGCAAAGTAGGGTTTTCCTATCATGCTGGCAATTTCAAAAATTGTGTACTTTCAACCTTACTTTTAAAATTCAAACCACAATTTCATTGATCGCAATCCTTGAAGTTTAAATGTTTGCCCTTTTTACAATTTCGATTTTTTATAGGCTTAATCTCTTCTGTATGAAACCTGACATGCTTAACTTTCTTTTTGTCATTCATTGAAATTGTAAATTTGTTTTTTTGATATTTTTGAAAATAATTCCTTACCACCTCCTCAGTATATATATGGGTATGTTTTGTGTTTCACATTGACCATTGCATACTACATTTTCCTTTTACTCAAAGGTCACCCTTACAATGTCTGTGTCAAAACAAAATACAAATTGTGTGAAAGATGTTAATCCACAAAGTGAAAATTGGATCCTGATAGCAAGGGTTATACGTTTGTGGTTTGTTTCTGATTTCAAGAAAACAAAGTTTCCATTCTCCATGGAAATGGTCATACAAGACAAAGATGTAAAATACTTTATCATTTTCTTCCATATTTTTTTTTATTACAGTTTAATGTCATTTTTATTAATCATGCTTAATGTTTGTTGCTATCTTTCAGGGTGATAGAATTCATGTTTCCGTTAGAAGAACTCTAATTTATAAATTTCAAAATGATATTTTTGAGGATAAAGTTTATTCCTTCAATTTCTTTAGTGTGTCTACTAATTCAGGATCTTATCGCACTACCTGTCACCAATACAAAATCAATTTTCAGTTTGGAACCAAAGTAAGCTCTATTGGTAATGATCTGGTCTCATGTCCGAAACCTCATTACACACCAATTTCTGTGTTAAAGGCGCCTGGATTTGATACGGACTACTTAGTCGGTTAGTAATATTCTTTTACTTCAACAGATTTGTTTGAACATGTTTTTAAATGAATATGTTTTTACAGATGTTATTGGAATATTAACTGGTGTGGGAACTGAAAGAGAGCTGAATAGATCAGGGTCAACAACTAAGTTAAATGCAATTTCTATTGAAGCTGATGGGTAAGCTAATATTTTGTACCATAACTAATCCAAAATATTTGTTCTTACAATTGTAATTTTAATTTACAACAGCTACCGCATTGAGTGTACTTTATTTGGTAACTATGTTGATGAGCTCAATGCATTTCTGTCATCTGGAGAGCTGGAAAATATTGTCATCAGTGTGCATTTTGCTAAAGTCAAAATTTTCCAGGGTATGTCAAGTGTTGAATTTCTAATTTATTTATATTTTTTATTTTATTATTTTATTTACATTATATTTTAATTTTAATGTAGACAAGGTTTTTATACAAAATTGCTTGGAATGTACGAAAATAATATATAATGATAAGTCCAAAGATGCAACCGAACTCAAGAAAAGGTTAGTTTAATATATTATTTTTCGATAATTAAAATGTATGAACCTTTCTAACTACAACTTTTACATCTGTAGGATGATTGAAAGTTCGGATTCTCCTACACAGGGACTCAGTCAATTGTGTGACTCTGGAAAACAGAATGTTGAGGATGAATTCATCACCTTCATTCATAGAAATACTATTCAAGGCCTGAAAGATTGCAAAGAGGTATTACTAATGTTTTTTAACAGTGTATTGAAATCGATTATTAATATTTGAAGATAATATTTGAAATCGATTATTAACAGAGGTATTACTAATTTTTTTTTCTTTTTACAGGAAAGCACTTTTGTTATCTTAGCTACAATAAAACATATTGTGTCTGATGACGATTGGTGGTACACAGCTTGCTTATGCGGTAAAGCTGTTTACCCTGATTCCAAAATGTTTTTTTGTGAGAAATGTAACAAACATGTTATCAAAGTCCAACAGAGGTAGTGTTTGTACTTGCATGAATTTATTTTTAATAATTTGTTAATGATTAACTATTAATTATTTTCGTTAAATTATAGATATTATAGATATAATTTGTAAACCTTTCTGTATTTTATATTTCAGGTATAAGCTGAAGCTGCGAGTGATTGATGAAACGGATTCTACGACTTTCGTTCTATTTGATAGGGATGCCACTACACTGATCAATAAATCTTGCGCCGAATTATTTGAAAGTCATGATAAGGTAAATTATCGAACCATGCATTTGTTTATTTATGCATTTAAGAAAAGGTTATTATATTAATTGATATTTTTTTTTAATATTTAGAACGGTGATTCTGGTGTACTACCAAAAGACTTTGATCTTTTGATTGACAAAGCTGTTTTGTTTAAAGTTGGTTGTGTTAAAGATCAATCTCTTAGGTTTGATCAATCATTTCGTGTCAAAAAAGTTTGTATTGATGATAGTACTATACAAAGGTTTTGTGAAGGTCGTGTTGAAAATGTGGTATGTTTCCTAATTTGAGTGTATTCTTACTTACATTTTAACCTTAAATTCGTTATTTATACTGTTTTTGTTTAATTTAATTTACTTATCATTTTGTGAAGGAACTTCATTCTCAGAAGAAACGACTGTGTACTATTAAAGATGTCCAACAGGATGAGTCTTCTGTACCACTTTCTCAGGTAATTATCATTTAAAGTATTAAGTTAAAAAAGTGAATAATTTACTCTTACTAATATGTTTTGCTATCATCGCAGGATTTATTTAATAAATTCTCCACTGAAGCTGCTGAATTGCAATCTAAAACTATTGATTTAGGCAGTGATAGTGTGTTAGGTACTGTTACTGAATTTGTTGCTCCACGGGTTACAAGAGATTTTGCTTCACCTGCTCACACACCTGATGATGATATCCCGCTTAGGGTATTAAGGAAAAATATCAAGATCGAAAAGGGAGTACTATAATTTCATACTATTTCTCTAACGTTTTGTAACTTGAATGATCTATTTTCATGTATTGTGGGCTTTCTTTAATTTCTATGTAGAACATGTTATGATGTATCAGTACAATTCTATTTTTAAAACTGTTTATGTAATATTGTTAGTTTCATATGTTGACATTATCTTTGAGGTACGTACTTATTTTATAGTTCATTTTGAAGTTGTTATATTTTTGTTTTTTTTTCAATTTTATGTCTACATTTTAATTTATTTAATGAGTTTGTTTTTGTGTAATTCATATTATTCCATACTTTTTGTAACTCTATTTTGTAACAATGGTTCTTTCATTAAATATCAGAATCGTAATGGTAAGTGCCTCAACTTTTACTTTTTCTTTAATTCATAAATTTATATAGAATTATATAATATTTTAATAATTATAATTTGTGTTTTTTTTGTGAAGGTTATTGAAATATTCTTTTCCTTTCCCAGGGAATTTTTTCCTTTATTACAGGTATTGTTTTCCTTTATTAGAGTTATTCTTTTTTTCCTCAATTCATTTTTTATACATAATATCTTAGTATGTGATAAAAAATAATTCTTTGTGTAATGATATGTTTGTCCTTACGAGAAAGAATTTTTTTAAACAAAAATTCACCTTACACTCAACCTCTAAGAATTCAAACGGATTTAGAGGATAGCATTAACTACGTGTCAGAGCAATTAATGCATCAGTTCATTTTTTATTTTTTATTTTTGCATCAACTGTCTCTTCTATATCTTTTACACTTTTTTCAAAGTATTCATTTCATCTTCCAAGACTAATTTATTAAAAATTATGGATAGAAGTAATAATTACAGAAGTTAAAAATATTATATTTTAAATTCAATATGAAATTATATTTTCAATTTTAAATTTTAATTACATTTATGTTATTTAATGTTAGACGTTAGGGTTTAAGTATTTAATTTAATTATATGTATATATATAATATGATATATTAATAATATTTAATATGTTTAATATATTTTATATTATATTTATTTTATACTTATGTATATATTTATTTATGTATATATTTATTTATTTATTATTTATTTATTTATATATAATAATACAGTTTTATGTTAACTATTTTAATTTATTATTATATAATGCTAATTAATTATTAATTATACGTATCATTAATATTCATTTTATTTATCTATTGAAATAGTTGTATTTTTATTAATTTTTTATTTTGTTAATAACTTATTTAAACTGAAAAAACACTGTTGTATAAGGCAATGTAAAATGGAAACGTCAAAGAATAATTACAGCTAACACCTAACACCTAACACCTAACCTACTATGCTTTTTAAAGTTTTGTCTTTTCATATTCATTTTTTTTTACTTTAATATTATTTCATTATTAATTATGAATATTTTTTCTTAATTTATTTTACTATCATTATTTGATTTTAATTATTTTTTTAATTATTTAATTTAGTAACTGAAAAGACATGTTGCTTCAGAGGAAATTTAGCGCAGATTTGGGATTGAAAAGGTATGATTGCTATATATAAGTAACGTAGGGCTTTCTATTACTCAGAAACCTATTGCTATTAGTCTTTTATACTTCTTCCCTACTTCTATTATCTTGATCTTTCTTTTTCTCATTGTCATGGCTGTCATTCCCGAAGAGATCGTAAAACTTAGTGGGAAAGGTTTATTTACAACAGTTAACATTCGTGGGGAGGTATGTTTTTGGTTCTTAAATTCCTTACTTTTCATAGTTTTTTCAGTTCTTTAAGTATTTTTATGGTTTTAAAATGGATAGAATGGACACGTGGATCGTGCATTCGCCATCGAGTTTGAAAATGAACTGGAGGAGGAATGGACCCTCAGCGACAGTCAAGGCAATATTCATATAGTATATTATAACAAAGATATACTTTGTCCCCAAATTGTGTATGGATGGTCCCGTCTGAGTGATTTTTATGGGTTTAAAGGTGACCACAATATATTGTTCCGTTACGTGGGTAATAACTCCTTCCATATAACTGTTTTTATGGGGGAGTTATGTGAAATGATTTTGACAAAATTTCTGAAGGAAGTTGAAGGGAGGTTGCCGCTCAACAGTGGCCCCTTTATACATTTTGGCTTAAAGTTGAGTTCGAAACAGGTCTTTGGAGGATATGTGGTAAGTTTACCATCCTTTCTTTTTAAATGGATATTAATATATTCTATTTCTTTTATTAACTACTTATTAACTAATATTTTCGTTATTGTTTAAGGATCTGCCTTCTCCTTTTTCTGAATATATTCGTAGAGGGAAGTTCAAGAAGGTTAATCTACATGGATGGCTAGAAGCTGTTCAATGCACCATTTTCAAGTCCAAGTTTCCTTCCAGAAGCGTTACACTCTGTAACGGGTGGAAACAATTTTGTCGTCTTCATTCTATTCGTGAAGATGACAAAATTATATTTGAATGTAACAAGAAGCCCTCTTCTGATATCAGGGTTCTACTACTGAAGACGTGTCACTACGAAAGACTTAGTGCTTAGGATAATCAGTTATTGTTTTGAACTATATTAGTTTGTTTAAGTTAATTTATTTTTGCAAGTATTGCTTCTTTTTGTTGGGAAGTATCCAGTTTCCACTTTGAGGAAACAAGAACAGTTTATTTTGTTTACTCTTTATTTTTATTTCATTGTGGTTCTGTTTAATTAGCTCTTCTTATTTCTTTGTATTTATTATTTATTATTTCTTTCGTTTCAATATGTATATATATATGCTTTTAATTTTTCATTTCTTATCTGGCATATTAATAATGCGTTGGCATTTCTAAATATGCTCAATGCTATAAGAATTGCTAGTATATTAAAAAAATCATAAGCCTGTTTTATATTTTTGAATGCATGCATATTAATTAGATTTTCTATACAATGTTTATGTTTATATTTTTTATTATTAATTATTAATTATTATGTTATTAGTTATTGTTGTATTAACTATTTTTTTATCTCGAAACCTTTTGATGTACATTTGTTTGTTTTTCAGTATTATTTTTCTAATTTTTCAAAATTTTTATGAATACTATTTCATTTTCAAAATATTTCTTATTTATTTCTGCAGGTGACTTCATAGTTCAATATGAATTTGCCTACAATTCGTTTCTATTGGAAGAAACACACATTTTTTTTATTTACAAGGACTTCATTTGATATAATGTAATGAATTATACTTTTACTTGCAATAATTATTTTGTAGTATTTTTTTTGCAGGTTCAACTTAACGAAGGAAGTTGGTCTTTAATACTTTATTTTTTATGTATACATATCTTATGGGAACATAGTATAAGAAATCGTTTTATTTAATTTAAATTAGTTTAAATTGTAATGTATTGTAATTTACAAGTCATTGTAAAATTATGTAATTTTAATGTTAATTTTTGTGTGTATTATATTTAATTTAATTAAATTAAATTTAAACTTCTGAATTTCACTATTTCTATATTTCTATATTTCTATATTTATATATTCCTCACTTTCAGAATTTTTATATTTAACCAGACTTATTATAATGTTAAAGTTCAATAAAAAAAACAGTTAAAATGTTATATAGCATAAAAATATTATTAAGAAAAATTAAAAAATCCGAAGAAAGGAAATATATCTTATTTTAAAATAATAAAAAGTTGTATAAAGTATTATTTAAGAATTCCAGAACTTTCAAGTAATCATTAGTTCCACTGACTACAAATTTCGAAGTTAAATTAAAAAATAAATAAAAAACAAATTAAAATAAATATAATATTAGTGCAGATTCAAAATAAGTTAAGAACAAAATTTTGAGTGTAAATCATTAACAAAATGAATGAAGAAGTTTCTGGGGAAGCACATAAAGTTGGTTCTATTAGTTCAAACTCATTTGTCCCTTATCATCTTCATCTTCTTCGACATTCATAAGCCAACTGATATCTATATTTTACATTTTAGAAACAATCTTTGTCTCAACATCTTCTTTTTGTTCATTATATTAGATATCAGATACCAGATCTGCTCTCCATGGTGTACTATGTTTCTGCTTGGTTCTGGGAGGTACAACTCAAACGCTTTAGAACGGAAAAGGTAATTAAAGCTTTGATTTTTTTCATTCCGACCATAAATATTAATTAAAGGTGCATGCATTTAAGACAAAAAAACTCTTTCTCTTCTTCTTTGATTTCCCAGTATAGAACTTGGTAAAAATAGGCACTGCAGAGGTATCCATGGAATGGAAAAGGTAATTAAAGTTTGGATCTTTTTTCATCCTAACCCTAAATATTGATTAAAGTTTCCATTTTTAAATGTTTTAAGTTCACAGATTTAAGGTATAATAATTATTTTAAGTTCTGTTTTAGTGAAATTAGTAAATACAAAATGAGAATATCTGTTTTAGTCACTTTTTTTTGGCGGTATACATATACTACATGTTTTTGCATGTTGTGTATTATTTCAGATATATCCAATGGAAGAATTCCTTTTTTTTGTTAAACAGAAAAGCTGTTCTAGAATGGTGCAAACGAAAGTTAGCCAAAGTTCCTTTTTTTTGCTTAATAGGGTTGTGGGATCAGGGTATATTGATGTACTTTATGTTTCTGTTTTTGGAGGTTGCTTCGTTCATCTGTGTTTTAAGAGATGATTGTTCCTAGATAAATGTCCGTCCACATATATTACTATATTTATTATTTACTATATATATTATTATATATACAATCTGATAAATTTATTCCCTGCAGGTTTCCTCTTTCAAAAGTCAACCAACAATTCATTAATGAGAATGCTTAAAGTAGAACGTTGTTCTTTTGCACTGGAATAGGAATTTGTTTTCATATCTTAAAAGTTAAGTTCCCCTTTTTTCACAACAACTTCTACACATGCATTTCTTCATCGAACATTGATACTACCTAAATTTTTAAATTTTTTATTCTTCTTACATTTCGAAGTTTGATTTTTTATTATGCAAAATATAGAAAAATTGTGCAAGTGTTATCCCTTTTGGAAGGTAAATTTTTGGTTTAACATTTTTAAGTATTAAATATAATTATTATATAATTATATAAATAGATATGATTATTATATAAAAATATTACACATTTTTTTTCAATATTTTAATAGTTAATTAATAAATTTATTATGTCAAAGTAATAACATAAAAGGGAGTCCCGTGCGTGACCATATACCGTCAAAATTGGCGCCAAAACAAAGCTACTGTGAACAATATATTTTACATACTTACTGCTGAAAACAGTACATACTTTTATGGCTGAAAATATTTGTTCTTACTACAATACTCCCTGAAGTTCAGTCATTCAACTTTCAATAGTTATGGAGAAACTGAAGGAAAATATTAATAGAAGAAATAGCATTCTTAGCCTTTCTCAAACAAATTCTAATGCATCAGGTATACCAACTAGAATGTATATTTATATTTTTAAGTGTCATATATACATACATATAGATATAGATATATATTTCAAAATTATTTTTAGAAAACAATTTCATAGTCTATTATGATCTATATATAATCAACTGTCACGCCAATTTATGGTAAAAATATATAAAAAATAAATGGTATGTTATAGTTCTTAATAGATTTATTGTTTGTTTATGATTTGACCTATTTTTTTAAATGATTTTTATTTTCCAGAGAATCAAAATCCAAACACAACATGCATATCTGAATCCCGCAATGGTAAGCATAAGTTTAAGCATATCTGAATCCCGCATTTTTATTTATCATTTTCACTGTAATTTTTTTTTTTTATTGCTAGCAGCTGATAATGGAAAAGATGCCAGAAGAAAAAGAAAAAATATATTGTATGAATTGCGAAGAGAGAATGTCAAAACAACAGGTAGTCAACATAATTACCTTTTTTTTATCATTAATAATACTAAATGTCAAAATTTATCCATGTATTTTTATTTTTAAACAAGTTAATCCAAATGCAATACACTTAACTCATAATTCTATGAACTTAACTTTACTGTTATCTAATTTTTTTATTATATATTTAAAAATTAGGTTCATAAAAGAAGTTAATAATCACTTATGATGTAAGAGTGAATCAACTCTCAACACAATTTATGGTAAAAATATATAAAAAATAGATTGCATGTTATAGTTTTTAACAGCTTATTATTTTACATGGGTTTTATTCTCCAGAGAATCAAAATCCAAACACAACATGCATATCTGATTCAAACAATGGTAAGTATAACTTTAACAATATTCTTTACTTTCAAAGTACTTTATCCTATTTATATATGATTTTCGTTCTAATTTTTTTTTATTTTAGTTCTCGATGATAATGGAAAATATAACAGAAGAAAAAGAAGAAATATATTATATGAACTGCGCAGCAAAAAAGTTAAAACAACAGGTACTGAAACCTAAATACCTTATTTTTATATATATTTAGATTTAAATTTAGATTTAAAATATAATTAGCATTATTTGTCATCCCTTTACCTTATTTATCACCAATTATGACTTATTGTTGTAGGTGGAAGTACTCCTAACTCATGTGAAGATCTTGGTTCTCCAACATCAAGAATTATGATAACAAATATCCCAATTTATGAGAAGTTTACTCCCAACAATCAATTAATGCATTCAGCAACCAAAGTATTGTCATCAATGAGTACTGTTAGTAATTTAGAATTGCTTCAAGGTTAGTGAAAACGTATTATAAGTTTTATTCATAACAATTTAAACTAATACTACATCAATAAACATTTCAATTTTTATATATACTGTTTTTGTGGAATCATTTTTTTTTATTATTAATCAGATGTTGCCAAATCTGCAAAGGTAGAAGAGGGAAACTTCATTTATGGTCAGCGAGAAAAGGTTAATCCAACAAGAGGTAATAACAGTGACATTTTATTTCATAAACATTTTATATTACTAAAGTCAAATCTTATGCCTAATTTATTTTTTTGTAGGTCAAACTATTGTGAACTCAAGTAAGAAATTTTTGTGTCAAAGTTCTCAAAATACAAGCATAAATGATTCTATCTGTGCAAAACTGACTCCTGACAATGAATTCAACACCATGCATTCAATTCCAAAAGTATTATCATCAATGAGTACAGTTAGTAATGAAGAATTTGGTCTTACGGTGCAACTTCATGGTTAGTTTTAATGGATAATTCAACTGTTTTCATTACAATTATAGTACTAATTTATGTTTTACTATATTTTTTCTAAATAAACTGAAATCATTAAGTAGTAATAATTATCATATATATATGGTTCAAACACACTCAAATGCTAAAGTTCTTCAAATCATTTTTCTAAGATTAAGTTTAATGTAAAATAATTTATAAGTTCTTATATACTGATGTTAATTGATTTATCTTATTCGATCACTCATTGAAAGTTTTTGTTTTAGGTCAAAGTACTCTTAAATCAATTCAGGATTTTGATTCTCAGACATCTGGAATTACAGGCTCAAATTTCCTTTCTTCTCATCAGCTTACTCCTAAAAATCAGTTAAACATGATGAATTCTACTACCAAAGCAATGTCATCAATGCAAACAATTACTCATGGAGACATTACCCTCACTCAACTTCCTCATGGTTAGTTTACGACCAGTGATTCGTTATATTTGATTAAACTATCTAGCAATGGCACATTATAATTTTATTTCTTTATTTTTTGAAAAAAAAAAATCTTTGATTTTGTGCACATTTGGGTAAAGCTGCAAAATGGTGATCAAGCTAGAGGTAGTAGAAATATAGACTGAATGAAAATTCATTTAATGAAAAACATTTTTTTAACAAAAATCATTTTGTTTTGCAATTAGTGACCCCTAAGAGTCATGTGAACGTGATGGATGCAACTTCTCAATCATTGTCATGTTTACAAACAATTTGTACTACCCCTAAATTTCAAGGTTAGTTCAGGAAACCAATGTAAATGATTTTTCGTTTATCTTTTTTGTCAATTAAATTTCAAAATCATACTCATGTTTTAGTACTAATTATTTGTTGCTTTGGAACATATTTTCTCCAGGTAATTCAGTTGCAGGGAGTTTAGGGTATGTATTTAGTAACACACTAAACTTACATAACAAGTCCGGTACACACAGTGTTGAAATCATTGAATCAGTGACTCAGAGATTGAATTTTGACGAAGATATCCAAAATGAAGAAAATAATGGTACTAAAAATTGTTAATTTATAATTTTTTTTTTTTTAATTTTGTAACAACCACTTTCTTTTATTATTTTTTGTTTCAGATGACACCAGACAAGTTTTTAGTTCTGAATTATATTCAAAAGCTGAAAATGAAGGTGCATATCTTTAACTATAACTTCTTCACTTCTTCATCAAACTAAATCAATTTATATCAGAAAAGTAATAGATCACCTTTCTTAATTTTCTGAAAATAGCTACTGTTGAATTTGGACAACCTACTATTCAATGTGAATACTGCTTGGGCGAGGTTTGGTATGAAGAAAGATCTCAGAAATCTAAGATTTATGTTAAGGTTGATTTTTCTATTTGTTGTCAAAAGGGAAAAGTACAACTCCCTTTCTTACAAAAACCTCCTAAATTGCTGTTAGATTTATTAAATGGGAAAGATAGTCGAAGTCAACACTATCTACAAAATATTAGAAGTTACAATAGTATGTTTTCATTTACTTCAATTGGAGGGAATATTCACTCTTCGATAAATGATGGATCTGGCCCTCCTCAATTTATTCTGCATGGACAAAACTATCATAGGATTGGAAGCTTGCTCCCCAATAGTGGATCATCTCCTAAGTTTGCACAACTTTACATATATGACACTCAAAATGAAGTGTCAAATAGATTATCTCACTTTGGGTATGTGTTATTTTTAGTTACTTTACTGACTTACTTTCTATTTACTGGATTAATTCAAAGATTATTTTTAATGATATATTTTTAAAAATTGCATGTAGGTCAAAAGTGAAAAATGTGACGTTTGACAAATCCTTAATTGAAGATCTTACCAAGATGATTGATGACAACAATGTTTTGGCCAAAACTTTTAGAAGAGTAAGAGAATTTCTACATGATGATGTAAATTCAGATTTTGCATTGAGGTTATTTAGACACCGATGCAAAGATCCAAGAGTGTACAATACCCCTACAACAGATGAGATAGCTGCATTAATTGTGGGTGATATGAGCAACATGGAAGTAGGGCGAGATATCATAGTGAAAAAATATTCAGGACAAATGTATAGACTCCATGAAACACATACAACCTTTATTCCATTACAATATCCATTAATATTCCCCTTTGGAGAGGATGGGTATCAAGAACATATTCCAATACGGAATTCTGGAAGTAATAGCAGAGAACGTAAGAGAAGTCGTATTTCATTAAGGGAATTTATTGCATTTAGAATTCAAGAAAGAAATGTGGAGTTTGGGAATATAGTCCATTCACGTCGATTGTTTCAACAATTTTTTGTTGATGCATATACAATGGTTGAAGCTCAAAGATTGTCTTTTATAAGGCTAAACCAAAAAACAATCCGTTGTGATATTTTGCAAGGCGTACAAGAAGCAATGAATCGAGGAGAAACAAATTCTTCTGCAATTGGAAAGCGGATAGTTTTACCTTCATCTTTTACAGGAGGAATGAGATATATGTTCAACAATTGCCAAGATGCTATGGCCATTTGCAAAACATTTGGATATCCGGATCTATTTATCACTATTACCTGCAACGTAAATTGGTCAGAAATACGTGACTTTGTTACCTCAAAAGGATTAACTGCTGCTGATAGGCCAGACATTGTTTGTAGAGTTTTCAAGATGAAATTAGATCAAATGATGATTGACTTAAAAAAAAATGACTATTTTGGCAAAGTTAATGCAGGTAATCCACATTAACCCATATTTAACAGTTTGTTTGATTTATTATTATGTATTACATTTTGAAGAATTTTTTCATATTCTTTCAGGTATGTACACTGTGGAATTTCAAAAAAGGGGTTTACCTCATGCCCACATACTACTGTGGTTGGATGGAGAGAATAAGTTAAGAAATCCAACAGATATTGATGGAGTCATTTCTGCAGAATTACCCGATGCATTTTTATATCCTAAATTGTCAAAGGCAGTGACAACCTACATGATACATGGCCCTTGCGGGGTAAGTCGAATAAGTTCACCTTGCATGATTAATGGTAGATGTTCAAAATTTTACCCAAAGAAATTTAAACTGTTGACTACTATTGATGAGGATGGATATGCATGTTATAAACGTCAAGATAATGGAACATTCATTCTTAAAAATGGAATTAAGTTGGACAATAGAAATGTTGTGCCATATAGCCCTTTGCTACTACTGAGGTATCAAGCCCATGTTAACACAGAATATTGCAACAAATCAAATTCAATCAAGTATTTGTTTAAATATGTGAACAAGGGTCCAGATAGAGCCAATTTGAAAATTACTACTACTGATAAAGACTCTACAGAGACCCCAGTTATTGATGAAATTAAACAGTATTATGATTGTAGATACATATCTCCATGTGAAGCTGTGTGGAGAATATTTTCCTTTGATATCCATCATAGATGGCCTCCAGTTCAACGATTAACTTTTCATCTATTGTATGAGCAACCAATTGTTTTTAAAGACAATGAAGACATTGATGAAATATTGAACTTCAATCAACATAAAACAACAATGTTTTTAGCTTGGTTTGAAGCTAATAAAATTTATCCACTGGGAAAAAATTTGACTTACTGTGAATACCCTAGATTTTTTGTTTGGATGGCAGACAGAAGAGAGTGGAAGCCAAGAAAAAATGGTCTTAGTATTGGAAGGTTAACATATATTCCTGCAGGGTCAGGGGAATTATATTATCTGAGGTTATTGTTGAATTATCAAAAGGGTTGCTGTAGCTATGATAATATCAAAACTGTTAATGGTTTCATTCACAAAACATATAAAGAGGCATGCTATGCAATGGGGCTATTGGCAGATGATAAAGAGTTTATTGATGCAATTATAGAGTGCAGTGTCCTTGCTTCAGGAAATCAGTTGAGAAGACTCTTTGTTACCCTTTTAATGATGAATACTATGTGTAGACCAGATGAAGTGTGGAACAAAACATGGAAGTTGTTATCAGATGATATTTTATACCAAAAAAGAAAGGAGTTTGTCCTACCAGGTATAATTTTATTATTTTATTTGAAATTTATAATTTATAATTTTATAATTGCTATATGACATATAATTTCTTTCCTAGGTCTTAGAATTGAAGATGCTCAAATTCAAAACCTTTGTCTTCTACAAGTAGAAGAGTTATTAATTTCAAATGGTAAGTGTTTGAAAGATTTTCCAAGTCTGCCAGAACCTATTCATTCTGATTCCTTTATTTATCAAAATAGATTCATTATTGATGAATTGAATTATGACAAAATACAAATGTCTGAAATGCATTGTTCTCTTTTTCAAACTCTTACTCCTGAGCAAGTGGAAGTTTATGAGAATATAATGACAGCAGTCCTGTCAGACCTTGGTGGATTTTTTTTCTTATATGGTTATGGGGGAACTGGAAAAACTTTCATGTGGAAAACTTTGTCCACTGGTCTTAGATCAAAGGGGTTTATTGTTTTAAATGTAGCTTCTAGCGGTATAGCTTCTTTGTTACTTCCAGGGGGAAAAACAGCTCATTCTACCTTTTGCATTCCTTTTGTAATAAATGAAGAGTCAACATGCAATATTCCTCAAGGAAGTCTTAGGGCCAAATTGTTGATCAAAACGAAATTAATTATATGGGATGAAGCCCCAATGATTAATAGGTTATGTTTTGAAGCCCTAGATAGAACTTTAAGGGATGTCATGAGAGCTGTAAGTGAAGAAAATGCTCTTAAACCTTTTGGTGGTAAAGTAATTGTATTGGGAGGAGACTTTCGTCAGATATTACCTGTTGTAAAAAATGGATCAAAGTATGACATTGTGAAGGCAACAGTAAATTACTCTGACTTATGGAAACATTGCAAAATCTTAAAACTTACAGAGAATATGAGATTAAAGAGTGATACATCAATTCAAAGTAAAACAGAAATAAAAGAGTTTGCTGATTGGATACTTCACATTGGAGATGGAGATATGGAGTTAAATGAGTTGGGACAAGGAATGATTGAAATACCGGAAGAGAATTTAATTTTAGATGTTGAACAACCTTTACTGCAGTTGGTTGAGTTTGTTTATCCCTCCTACATAAACAATGTGACATCTGATGATTCTTTTGATGATGGTGCAATATTATGTCCAACAAAAGAATGTGTGGATCAAGTGAATGAATTCATTTTATCATTAATACCAGGATCTGAAGTTTGTTATTTAAGTTCAGACAGTCCTTGCGAATGTGAAGAACAAGAAAATGCTCAAGCTGAGTGGTTTACAACTGAATTTTTAAATGAGATCAAATGCTCTGGAATTCCCAATCACTGTGTTAAATTAAAAGTCAGAGTTCCAATAATGCTTCTAAGAAATATTGATCAAGCCAATGGACTTTGCAATGGAACAAGATTACATGTAACTCACTTGGGGAAAAATGTTATTGGTGCCAAAGTTATTACTGGGAAAAATATAGGTGATCAAATATTTATTCCCAGAATGAACTTGACTCCTTCGGAAACAGGTTTGCCATTTATGTTTCAAAGAAGGCAATTTCCAATATCTTTGTGTTTTGCCATGACAATAAATAAAAGTCAAGGTCAAACTCTGAATAAAGTTGGTCTATATCTATCCCGTCCAGTCTTTACACACGGACAATTATATGTTGCTCTTTCAAGAGTAAAATCTAAGAAAGGGTTGAAGATATTGATTTTGGATGATAATGGTATTCCCACAAATTTCACTACTAACGTGGTTTACAAAGAAATATTCGAAAATGTTTGAAGTATTAACTTACAGCGTTACAAATGAGGTATGAAATTTCTTTATTTATTTGAAATATATTTTTATTTATCATATTTTTTTGTAATATATGAACAACAATTTAAGAACTGATATACACTATCTCTTATAGGTTTTGATCAATGCTTTTGTTTGACACAATTATTCATGGTCATCTTGAAAGTATGGTACGTATCTTTTATTTTGACATATCTTTGTCAAGTTTGCTTAATTTAATTAATGTTTTACAGGAATTACTTATAAGAAGTAACAGTTTTGTAAAATTAAAGTTCAGAAATGATGAATCTGTAAAGCACTTGGTGACGTATGTTTACTTAAATTATTAATTACATAATTTATTATTACTATTACAAATATCGTGTACCTATTTGTGTACTTAATCTTTTATTCAGGCTCTTGAAAGGCAATGTGAAATTCTTGATTTATGGAGTCAAATTCTATTGAGGGTTGCGTACTGGATGATCATATCTCATTCAAGATATTAAGGACAACTATCAACATTGATTCAAAAGGAAGTAATTTTAATGAAGAAATTTGATGTAGTATTAGCACTGCTTGGACAGTTTTGCAGTATATTCGTTACTCTCTGCTTATTATTTAATTTATATTCACACTATATTTTGATGATTTGTAGAATTACTATTGCACATTTCTTTGTATAATGTTTTGGTCCCACCACAGGACACAATGTTTCAGGTACTGTTAATATTAGAGTTAAAACAATTTCTTAAATTTCAATACGTTTATATATTATATATATAAATTTTTATTATTATCTTATTTTAATCAGTATTTTTTTTTTATAACTGATATAATTTTTTTTTATCTAGAATATTTCAGGTGAGTTATTTGTTTCAAGAACCTTTACAGGTATTGTCATCATTTTTGTGTACATTTTAATAGTTTGTTTTATTAGTAATAACTATGTGTTTTATTAATTTTTAGCGTTTTTACTATTTGGACACTTTTAATTTCTTTGTGTAATGTGTTACTGTGCTCAAATTATATCTTAAATCATAACTTATACCTTAAATGATTATATAAGTTACTGTGCTCATATTATATCAACATTATGGTCCACAAGATAAAAGGTAGATCATTTCTTATTTTCAAGCTTTTTGTTTATTGATAAATGGTTGCATTAAATAGCTATCAGACTAATTAAGTCAATAATTTATTTTATTCTTTTTGAGATAGAGTGTGCCCTTTTTATTTTCCTGATACACTTTTTTCGAAATTTATTTGCTTTTTCCTATGCAAAACTTTTTTCGAAATTTAATTGTTTTTTCCTATGCAGAGTTTGTGAAGCAGGTAATCATTTCATCCCAATTTCCAAATTTAAGGATTTCAAAATTTATTTTTTTAAACAATCATTTATTTTATAAATTATTTAAATTTTAACCGTTGGATTTACATGCTTATTATTATTATTATTTATGTCAAATCATTATATGTTGTGAGAATTGATTTTTTTTCTGGGACGAATTCTTTTTATGTTATATTTCTCATCATCAAACTTCTTAAAAATGAACAAATTCATTATTCAAAAATATTTATTAAATCAAACAATTTTTTAAAATCAAAAAAGATATTTAAAGGCTTTATTTATTGATAAATGTGTGCTTTCCATGTATCTGATAGCAATCAACTCACAATTTTTCAGATTGTACTTTTTTTAATTTAGTCTGACTTGCTTGATTTTGTATTTTTACAGATACACGTGGCTAATGTAATCTCTCTTACACATTTCTCAAAATATTGATTCCTCTTCCCTATCAGATTTGGTAGATATAGATAATCATTTCAACATTAAACATTAAATATTTCGCTTCCCAACAACCGTACTCATTTCTACCAAATCTTCTATAAAATATCCTTAACCCTACTTTTTTTCTGGTGCTCTACTACTTTGTTTCTGGTGGTTTCTCTATTACTCTTTTTCTCTTCTACTGAGTTCTTGGTGTTTTCTCCACTACTCATTTAATGGCGCCCAGTGCTGAAGAAATCATTAGACTTCCAACAAGAGGAGTCTTTTGGTGCATGAACAGCCGTGGTGAAGTATGTATATTTTTTTTTTTTTCCAAAATTTCTTCTTTTCAACATTGTCTTCATTTCCTGACCTTTTTTTTTTCTTTATTTCATAAAAAATAGCTTGGTTATGTAGATCGGGCTTTCGCCATCGAGTTTCAAAAAGAACTGGGAAAAGAGTGGACACTGGCTGATTCAGAAGGAAACGTCCATATAGTGGAATATAACGAAAATTTATTGTCGCCGGAAATATTGAGTGGATGGTTTAATTTATTTGATTTTTATGGTTTCATAGATGATAACTACATTTTATTCCGTTATGTGGGTCACAACACCTTCCATATAACTGTTTATATGGATGACGTCCCTCAGAGTGGAGTAGATCGTTATTTGGAAGAAATTGAAGGGAAGGAACCCTTAAGCATTGGTCCCTTTGATCATTTTTCAATAAAGTTGTCTCGATCAAGTATCCAACTCAGTTATCTGGTTAGTATAAAATTGATTTATTTCAAAATGCTCTTTATTTTATTCTACTTTATTTCTATTTTCTTATTATTTCGATATTGTTGTAGGATCTTCCTGCTAAATTTTCACAATATATTCGACAAGGGAGATTCAACAAGGTTACTCTGCATGGTCTACTAATGAATGTGGAATGCAAGATCTTGAAAGGGAAGCCTCCTTTTAGACGGATTAAACTTGGAAAAGGGTGGAAGAATTTCTGTAGTCTTCATTCTTATCGTGAAGGAGACAAGATAATCTTCGAATGTGATACGAGAAATCCTTCTTCTCATATCAGGGTTTTGTTACTTACTTCTATTCACAGTTTAAGTTATCCTGCATAATTTCGGTTATTATTCTCATAGCATAATAGTTACCAAGGACTAAGAAAGCTCATACATATTTATGTTTCTGCTTGGACTTTTTTGGAAAACTGAACAGTTAGGTACTCTTTATGTTTATATTATATTCACTATATGTTTCTGTTTAGTATTGTTCATATTCTATTTGTTCATCTGTTTATTTATAAATTTGTTTCATTATCTGGTATATTTATAATAGGTTGGCATTATTACATATGCTTAACACTATAACAATTGCCAGTATATTAAAGTCAGAAAAATCTTTTATCATATTTTTTATTATATATATTTTGTGTTAATATTAGAGAATGCTTATATTCGTTTTATTCTTTGTATATTGTCTATTATTAATTAGTCATTCAAGTATTAATTGTTGCTTTTTTTTTATATAGAAACATGATGATGTATATATGTTTATTATTGTTGTATGGTTTTTAAGATCTTTAGTTATTTATATAATAGTATTTCATTATGTTTTAGTTGTATTATATTACATTACATTTTAATTTAATTTAGATCATAAAAGGTGAATTCATAATTTAATATGATTTTGCTTACAATCTGTTTCTTGAAGAAACACACATTTACTGAGAGTTTTTTTGTAATAATTGTACTTGGTATAATCTCCTGAATTCTATTTTTTAATTGTAAACATTTTTTGGAGAGTTTATTCTATTTTTTAATTGCAAAGATTTTTTGGAGAGTTTTTTTGCAGATTAAATTACAGGTTGAAGATAGCATGAGGTTGGTGAAGAGGACTTCAAAATGAGAGGACTTCAAAATGGATACATAGTATTAGATAATTGTTTATATAATAATCTATTTGTTCAAAATATTTTATTGTATTGATATTGTAATGTATTTATTATGGCCAAAATATATTCATGAATTTTTAATTATGTTACATTATTTAAATTCATTAATATACTAAAATTATATAAATTTATACTATTGCAATATATTTAATTTCATTTCATCAAATTAATAATTTATATATATCTAAATAAATTTATTATTTTTAATATTAATATTTAAATATAAAAATTTCGAAAAAGTCACGTGCGTTGCACGGTCAACCTACTACTATTACCCACAAAGTAAAGACTGTGAACTTTGTAAATGGTGATTTTTCCATATCAGTAAACTTTGTAACTATTGATTAATATAATTGATGACTTTTCCTAACTAATTATGTCGAATCTCAAGGTTAGTCTTTGTTGTGTTAATAGGCTTGTAGGATATTCGTTAAAAAAAGATAAATAAATTATACTAAACCTTGAAAGAAGTTTAAATAACACTGTACTTTACTTTACTTTTTCTTTTTAAAATTATATGTATTATCGTTAATCTTTTTGGGTTAATAAGAAGTTTATAGGGATTTTTAAAGAAATGATTTTTTCAATTTTCTTTGTTAACTCCTCTGTTCCTTACTGTTGAGATTCATTATCTGTAATTTTTCCTTCCATGTAAAAACATGTAACATCATATATTTTTTTAAAAAAATAAACACAAACCAGAAAGTATGGTAAGTTAGTATTTTTAAAAGTTTCAATAAAATTTTATAACTTATAACCATTCAAAAAATTTCTTATATCTCTTAATTTATATCACAACACATTACACAACAATCAAGTATCTGTTCTCAATTTTCATATCACGTAATACCATCACAACTCATGAATCATGATACTTCATCCATTCCAATGTACTAAACAATCAAGTGTTTATTCTCACATTCACCATTTATGTCAGAAATTCACTGGCATACTACAACAAATAATTGATTCTACTTTTGAAAGACTTAAGCATTGGTTCAGACTCAGAGATCTGCACATGTGATGGTACTCCTCCTATGATATCTCTCTACACAACCACATAAACATATGAACCAATCCAACCCGTATGATAGGGTTAATCCATATGATATGCTCTTACCAGTTGTTTTTCAAACCATAGACTCAATCATATGAACCTTCTTTGACTCTCACCACCTGATAATCTTCATCTATATGATTCCAATATCCAAGTAAAGTCAGGGCATCTCCTTCTAGACGAATCCCTAATCAATGCACATCCTAACAATCTCAACATGGTATTTTCTTTTCTGAAAATATTATGTCTCGATCACATTTCTACATGATTCATAGTTAATCTCACTCATCAACATTAATCACATAACATTTCAAATTTCACAAATCAATTGAATATATAACTAGTATTTATTTGGATAAATGTTAGATTTACTTGTTTTAAATACTTTAGTTGCATAAATTTAATCAAATATTGGCCTATGAAAGTAATAATAATTTATAATTTACAAAAATGATAAATTTTCAAAAGATTTAATTAAATTTCATGACATATAAAAAAAGAAACAAGAGGTAGCTGAACGAAAATAACTAGTGTTGAGAAATTGGCTTGAGCTCAGGGAGCTGGAGCTTGATCCCAAGAAGTTGTTGTTGAGCGCAAGGAGTTAGTGTTAAGCGGATTTGAGGCAAAAAACAACCCCAAAAATTATATCTAAATTTGCTTAAGTGGAAGGAACTGGTGCTAAGTAGGTTTGAGGCAAATAACACCCTAAAAATTGTATCTTAATTCGCTTGAGCACAACAAGTTGGTCTTAAGTGGACTTGAGGCAGAGAACATCTCCAAAATTGTGTCTCAATCTGCTTGAGCATAGAGAATTGGCGTTGATCGTATTTGAGGCAGAGAACAAGTATATCTCATTTAAATCAAAATTTGACAAGTAAATTCAAGAATTAAATTTTAAAATACATCTTACAATCAATCTAAACAGTCAATCACTTATGAATTTGTTTAAGTTCAAACCATTTTCATCAAATAACATCTATTTTACTTAACAAAACAAACCTTACAAGAGAATTTTGGAACTTGTGACCACGTGATGACTATTTTACGACAAGTGTACTGAGTCAAAAGTAATAAATTGTCCTAAGTTCGAATATCGAACCCACAAGGAACAGTTCTAAACTCAAGTATAAAATTCATTAAATATAAGACAATGTTTAAAAGTTTGTTTGAAAGGTTGTTTGTATCATGATGTTTTAAGAAATTAAATAAAAGCAAAGTAAATGATTTGTATGAGTCAATTGGAAAAATTGAGATTGAAGTTCATCCTTCCTACTCGTTTGTATTTTCAATGAATAAAAACATATAACATTCCATCTTGATTGACATTGATGCACATATAAAAATCTTTCATATTTATTTCTCGCATACAAAATTATTAAGAATGTTTCATGAATATCGATTCTTCGCATATTAACAGATGTTATAAAGCAATTTACATTTGAAATATATTCCTACAATTCAAATATGTTAAGCATTATCATTTAGGTCAGATGCATAAAAGTACTTTCCAATCAAATCTAAGGACCAAAATAATGAATAAAGATTAAAACTTTAATAATAAAATAACAATACCAATTATCAATTTAGAACAAAATATTATAAATAAATATCACCTCAATACATAAAATTTTGAACATATTACTCATATTTCCAAAGGAAAGAATTAGCCACTCATATTGGTCATTACATGGAAAGTAAGAAAAGAAGATCCAGGGTGTTTCTTCTTGACAATTGCCTCCTCTAGGGTTTTATATCTCTCAATATCATCCCAAATGATGGCTAAGGTTATGCCTCACACTTTCTATATAACCTAATTGGGTTTGGGCTAAGTGACATCTTGCTCAAGAGAGATATTTCTTGCTTAAGCGAGTTTGAAGAGAAAAAACCCAACTTCACTAGAGTGAATTTGTTTAAGTGAGCCTTGGACGAGTCTTGAGCGAGTTTCTTTGGACTGAATTATGGCACTTATAACCATGTCACGTTCACATCCAAATCCTCTAGGATAAAGTTTTATTGAAAGATAAATCTAGCTTCCCTTACCTGATTAGAAGTATGAGTACTCACAAAAAGCTTCAACTTCTAAAGAAATCAGGGATAGTTTAAGGTGCACCATAAAGCTCTAATAAAATATTTGAACATATCACTAGGATCGTGAACTAACCGAGACTAATTCTAAAGACATAGACATTACATGCAAAACATGTCTACCTAGGTGAACAAAAAACTTAAAACTAACTTAAAGAAAAAATTAGAAAAAAGGAACTTACTCTAAACAAAATTCTATGCGAACATATTTACTTTACTCACTACTAAGAGTCCAAAGGCGACCTTCGATAACCAAAATAATGAAGGATTATGGTTATAGAAATCAATAGAGAAGGAAGAGGAAGAAAGAAAAAGGTTTTCTAGATAAATGATGACTATTTTAAAAATAAACTTAAATAACTGATTTCTTTATTTATATGAAACTTTTGGAAAGATTTATGGTGGTTTGATACCTGTCGTTTTGTTGTCAAATTAAAATCATTCTAGTATAGAGTTGTTTAATGCTAGAGAGATGATAGTATAATAGTGGTTTGATGACCTCAAGTTGTCTCTCAACAACTCCAATAGTGAAATTAGTAAATAAGTGTTTAGAATTTATCTGCAAGCAATAAAAGTTGGCAATAACAATAATTAAAATAGATTAAAATAGCAAATAAAAAAGTGGTTGATCCGCAAGTTCTTTCACATATGAATTCTTCATAGGATATCTAAAGATTATCATCCTTTAATTCTCACACAAAGCTAAACCAGATTGAACATGCGTTAATCTAATTCAGCAATCCTTCAGCAACTAAAGAAAATTTAACCACTACACCAAGCAAATTCTATAAATTTATTATGATTTTTATTATACTTATTATTATTAATAATACTAACAATATTAATAATATTAATAATACTAACAATATTAATAATATTAATAATACTAACAATATTAATAATATTAATAATACTAACAATATTAATAATATTAATAATACTAACAATATTAACAATATTAATAATATTAATAATACTAACAATATTAACAATATTAATAATACTAACAATATTAATAATACTAACAATAATAATCATACTAACAATATTAATGATACTAACAATATTAACATATGAATCACATTTAATTTATCTATAATCTACTTGAATCTAAACATAATTTATTATATTGTCTATTAGTATGAATCACATTTAATATATGTCATACTCATAGTCATCATATTACCTATTACATTAAAATCAACTATCATATTAATTATTATTTTACGATCATATTGACTTAATTAAGTTCATTATAGGTAGTTGGTTTTACTTGTGTGTTATAGTAAAGAATATTGTCAACAAACAATATTATCTTTTAACATAGAATGATGACTTTTACATTAACTATTAATTAAATCTCTAATACAAATTACTAGTTAGCATATCATTATAGTTTAAACTATATTAATTATTCCATAAATCTATGTAAAATGTTGTTACTAAATAACCCTTTCTACTAATATATAAATCATAATGACAAAGTGATTAAATAATTTATAATTTAAAATATTTTAAAAATTATACATTATATCAATTTTAATCTATGTAAGTAAATATTTGAAAATAAGATTTTTTTTATCAACAAAGAATAAAAAAAATTAAAGGAAACATTTTAAGGATATTTCAATCCTTATAGAAGAATCTCAAATCAGAAAAAAAGTGTAAGATACAAGCACCTATATAGCCATCTAACAAAAACTTCACAACTACCTATAATAACCTATATTTGAAAATAAGATATCAAATAATTTTATATTAATATATATATATATATAATATGAAAATAAATTTAAATTTAACCATGAGTTTAAAAAAATTAATGATTAAATAAAAAAATATATTAATCAATATATATGTATTTATAGTATTAAAGTTATATTAATATTATATAATTTCTTCCTTTTTCTCTCTATCTATCTATATCCGGATAAAAGTAATATTACTCAAGTCAAATAAAACTACTATACACACAATAAATATCTAAATGTATATTTATATCAAAATTAATATTGATAATATGAATATAATATTAATAATATGAATATTAATACTAATAATATTAATAATAATATGAATATTAATACTAATAATATTAATAATAATATTAATAATATTAATAATAATATTAATAATATTAATAATAATATTAATAAATATTAATAATATTAATAAATATTAATAATATTAATAAATATTAATAATATTAATAATATTAATAAATATTAATAATATTAATAAATATTAATAATATTAATAAATATTAATAATATTAATAAATATTAATAATATGAATAATATTAATAATTATAATTTATTTTATTATTATTATTAATAATAATTATATTAATATGTATAAATTATAGTAATATGTATAAATTATATTAATATGTATAAATTATAGTAATATGTATAAATTATATTAATATGTATAAATTATAGTAATATGTATAAATTATATTAATATGTATAAATTATAGTAATATGTATAAATTATATTAATATGTATAAATTATAGTAATATGTATAAATTATATTAATATCTATAAGTATAATAAAAATGATAATATGATCAAAGAACTTGTCTGGTTTAGTGGTTAATGCTTCCCCTGGTCACTGGAAAGACTTATATGAAACACAATCCCTAAATAAATTCCTCCTTCCTTTCTCTGAAGTCTTTTTTATAATCTTATTTTCTTGCACAAAATTAGATTAAAAATCTACATTATGATATTATTTTACAATTATTATATGCTTCTTTTCTTGTTTCAAATCATTAAACATATATCTTCATTCTCAAACAGTCTCAAATTTTATTCTTGCTTCTCTTCTAGATGTATTGTATTCTTTAAATTTATTGATTGGAATTGATTCCAACACTACTGTGAGAGATATTGCAGAAGATTTTCTTGAATAGTATCTTCAAAGTATATTTGCTCTATTTTTGAAGGATTTTGCATAGGAATTTTAATTGCGGGATTTTTAGGGAATATCCATGCAGAAATTTAAATTCAATTCCTTTTTTGAGATATTTGCAGATTTAATTCTCTAATTCTTTATTTCAGATTTTGTTTCCTGTTTTGATCCAAAAGAAGCAACTTGGGTTAAAAATACAGAATTAACAAAAATAATAATTAAGGCCCAAATAAACCTAATTAGAAGAATATTAATTAAAACAATAAATTTATTTATTATTACATTCCAATAATTTATGATTAAATTTAATAAGTGTTAATAAAATTATGTTCATCAGTGTTCTTTTATATGTTTGTCTCTCATTGCAATGAAAGAATTAAACTATCCCCTAAAGTCTCTCTTAGGCTTGGTCTGACACTTCTTGGTCTATTTCTCTATCTTATCTTTTGGTTTCTCATTTTATTAGAAACATTATTCTCAATAATGATAAGGATGTTCCTAATTGGATTCTGGAGGACTAGGGTTTTTAGTATGAAGTTAGCTCATAGTTTCTTCTCTCATGTTGAGAATAGTTGTGATTGGGGTAATCTTATTTGGTCTCATTCTATCCCTCCTGCTAAATCTCTTATGTTATGGAGGATTCTTCATGGTAGGTTACCTACTAACAGTGAGATTTAGTGTAGAGATGTTTATCTTTGCTTTATGTGATACTTATGAAGACTCTATTCAACATTTTTTCTTTGAATTTTCTTCTACTACTTATATTTGGGATTGGATTCAACAAGTTTTTCTTATTGTGATCTTTTCCTCTTCTGATGATTTTATTTCTTTTTTTAAGTCTATTGGGAGTCATTTGATTAAGTTTATTAGATTGGTACAACTTTCTCAGTCGAGATGATATGAAGAATGAGAAATCATATTTGATTTTAGCAAAAGATCAGCTTAGACAGGACTATTGATACTATTAAAGATTTTACCAGGTTATCTAGAAATGTTTCTAATAAATCCATGAATAATGATATCACAGACTTTTCTGTGTTGAAGTTTTTAGGAATAAATACGAGGATCAATAAAATTCTTCAACCTATTCAAATTGTTTGAAAGTTTCCTTCTACGGATGGTGCTTCAAGAGGTTCTTCAAGTCATGCTTCTTATACAGGTATTTTTAGAGGTAGCATGGGAGAATTTGTTGGTGATTTTTCTTCTTTTAATCTTTATTGGTGGCATAATTCATGGGAGTTATTATTGCTCCTTAGGAAGCCCAAAAAGTTGGGTATAAACATCTCTGGTGTTGGAGTGTGATTCTTCTTTGGTTTGTGGTGTTTTCTTCTCTAGATCTCATGTGCCTTAGTTTCTCAAGAATAGATGGAATAAATGTTTTTCTTTTGATAGAGAAATTGTTTTTAAAGTTTCTAATATTTATACAAAAGACAATCATTATGCTGAAAAACTTGCCTCTTTAGGTTTCTTTACAGGTAGAAATTTGTTTGGTGTAGCAATTTATCTCCTAGTATTTTCTTGAACTTTTTCATAATAAGTGTAAGCTTCCTATATTTCGCCTTGTTTAGTTGTGGGAGCTTTTATTTTCTCGATGAGTTTTGTTTTAGTCACCCATGTTTATTTGTAATTTTTTTATGATATTTTTCATATAATAATGTATAATAGTTAGAATTTGAAAAACCTAATTAAGATGTGAGATTCCATGATGCATAACATATAACTTTATATTTAAAAAAAAACAAGGTTTCTGATGATAAAAATATTTTAAGTAATTTTTTCATAAACAGAAAATAACTTAATCTATAGTTAACTTAACAGCTTTTAAATTTATTTTCCATTGAAGAAGTTAGATTAACATTACTAATATCTACCAAATCAAAAACACATATTTTGACTAAAAAACATTTGCAATTAATAAATGAAAGCGATTTCAATAAATAATATAATACCATCCCCTCAATAGTTTTTGTACCAATTTTTTTAAAATAAAAAAAAAAGAATTTTCTTTACATTTATTTGGCGTGCGTTAATTGGTGTAGACCATTTAATATTTTTCCCTTTACGTGCCTAACACCTTATCTTATCTTATAAATGAATAAATATGTTCACAACATTAAATTGGTGACATCAAATGTGCAGTGTACTACTTTTAGACCATTTCAGTCCAAGTCCAACATTTACACGGCACTGTTCATGTAAAGTTATACCAATCCTCTTTATTACACTCATTTCTGTGCCTAGCAACATTAATTGTTTTATAGGTTAACGTGGATATACACTTCTTTTAGCATAAAAAAATGTTCCCCATCTCTTTCCAATTATATCTACTTTTAATAATATTCCTAATTTATTTCAAATTAATTCATATTTCGCAATATAAAATATATTTATTATTATGTTTAAAATTTGACATTCAATAAATTCACATTTTATAATATATATGTGATAATAAACTTTATTTTATAAACTAATTTTATAGTATTAAATTAATTTTTAAAGTTCACCTTCTAACATGGTACCATATTCATTAATAGTTGTTCTAGCGAAAGTTGATTGAGATGATCAGACTACTCACTATTGTACCGCTATTGGATCACTCGTTATATAGTCTCATATGAATTGACAACCTTAACGTGAGGAGATGTGTTAGAGATCTAACATCAATATTTCATAATATATAAATAGATGAATTGAATTAAGTCTAAAGTTTATTTCTAAATATATTAGTTTGTTTTTAAGTGCGGTCTAAATGTTTTTAAATTTGCCCTCACATATAAACTTATCTTAATCCTAGTGAATTTTTAGTGCAAAGTCCATGTTGATTCTCTGTGTTTTTGTTTCCAACAATCATGTCCAAGGGTGTGTTTTATGAGGGAATTAGACCATATAGTAAAACTGTAACCTTATACTACAAATAATTTGGGATGGGGGAGTATATCTATACTATTAGTTATATTATATTCTAATTTTGGTAAATACAGTGTTATAAGGGCAAGAAAATCATGCTAAGAATCCAAATATGTTAAGAACAAAACTAATATATATTGTATAGGGTGTTCTTTAATTTTTGATAAGTTTATACCCGAGCTAAAATAAATATATTTTAAACGTTTAGAACTCATTTAGTTGCTAAATATATGATGAGATAATATGTAAAAAAATATGAATGATACAATAAGAATAACATAATAATTAATTTTATGCATGTTTGATATGTATTAATAAAAATTCAATATTAATAGGTTAGTATGGTGATAATAATAGTAAGTATGGTCATATTGATTGCAATGATAAAATGATAATAAATAATAAAAAACAATAATGATAATAGTAATAATAATTTTTTAATAAAACAATAATATTGAGGATACAAATGATAAAACTGATAATAATAATAATAATAAAACTGGTAATAATAATAATATAATAAAACTTTGTGATAATAGTAATATAATGATAACAAAATATAATAAAGAAAATGACAATAAAAACAGTGATGTTAATAATAGAGTTAAAAAATATATTTCAGTAACAAAACATATTAAACAACAAGACAAAAAATATTATATATTATACTACTACATCAAACAATTTATTGAAATAAAATTATGATCTAATCCTCTCTAGTCACCAAAATGATTTTTAATTGATATTTTTTTAAAGTATTATAAATATTACTTAAATTTATAAGTGAATCTATGTTATAATAATACGAAATATTTCGTAATTTAGTGGATTTATCATGCATGTTTTTATACACATAGTGTTTGTTTATGCAATAAATTTAGAATAAGAAAACGACGTGTCGATTGGCGCATACATCAATGAATTCAGCATGATAGGCCGTAACCCTAGATGCTTTACGGCGGAGATAGAATCATGATCATGTGTCAGAATGATACTTTATCTTAAAAATAAAAAATTATTATAATTTTCATGAAATATCAGATGAAATCAACATATTAAAAAACTAAAAAAAATGAAATATAAGAAAAAGTTATTTGATAATTGGAATTTTTTAACAAGTAGAATTCCACCTAATTGTATTTGATATGCTAGAAATACAATTTAAATATTTATAATTAAGTTATTATTAATAAATTAATTAATAATTATTTAAAAGATAAAATTTAATAACTCATTTATCTTTTAATATATATATATATATATATTTCATATTAACTTATAATAATAGCATAAAATTTAATATAATTATATTATTAACTAAAAAGTTATGTTATAAAAGTTTTATAAGAATATTTTTTAGTAGGATGTTTATTTTATAAGTATTCATATTTATTATTCATGTTGATATTTTTTAATGATATTTTTACATCTTAGTATGTTCTCGAGGTATGTATAAAGAGATTTTACTTTATTAAAATTTTGACTTAAAGATGTTCAATATTCAATAATAGCATTTTATTGTTTATTATAAGATATTGATAAAATTTTCTTAAGACCTCACAAGTTTATGATTTTGATAAGAAATCAATATAATTTCTCATTAGTCATTTATAATAGTCATTTACTCATTTGTAGAATCTCAAGTTTATTTTTAATTTATAGTACATTAAATTCACTTATAGTCACTATGACCCATAAAATGAAAATGTCATCGTCATCTCAATAATGGCATTATGAGCATATCTTTACCATTGGGATGGAAACCTCTATTCATATATAGGTAAAATGGTTCCATTAATATTAATAAACTCATGAATACATATGTAACTCAAATTTACTTATACTCAAGCAACAATTTAATCTTTTATGGAGTGTTTTATGTAATACTTAAAGGAGTTTCCCTATAATGGTATTCCACATTATAAACAAACATCACATATTTTTTTTGAATTGTTTTTCTTAGAAGTTTAAAGCTTCTTTTACAACCAGTAGACCTCACGAAGCAACATTGGTTTCCTTATAAATCATCAAACAAAGAGACCGTCAATCCCTTCGTAAGTTCATGGATAGATTTGTCACTGTACCCCTCAAAATATACAACCTCAACCCTGTTGTTTTATCGTTTCAATCAGTTGTTTCATACTTAAGGTTTTTTAAACTGGTTTTGGTAGATTTGAATTTGGTTAACTTTGTTGTCAAACCAATTCAATCGATTGTTTCAATAAAATAACCGACTGTTTTTTTAACTGCCTTAACATAATTATGTTAATTTGGTTAAATCTGCTTTAAATGATTTGAAACTGATTTGGCTTTTATAATAAATGTTTTCAACTTCTAATTGGAGTATATATGTTTTGTTTTATGCTCCTAACATTAACTTATAAGATCATTTTGTGAAATCAAGTTTTCTCCAAGAATGCTTAAGGCTTTGGATTTTTTTCTAAGAGTGAAGTAGGACTTGTTGTGTACTTTGATTTGATTTGTACCAAGTGTGATCAATCCTATTTCTTCTTGATTTTTAATCTGTAAGTACTGGTGTTCACAAAGTCAGAGGGTGTTATGACCTGTGGTGTAATTGTGGTGTGCCAAAGGAAGTGTGTGTTTTTTAGGGGATCAATATCACTTCTTTGGTGGATTGTAATCTATGATTGATTGCATAGTGGATACCTAGTGGTTTCTGGGAACTAGATGTAGCTCTTGGGATAAGTATAAATATGTTTGTGTGCTTATTTCTTTCCCTGAACTCTTTAATATCTGTTTTAAGTTGTTTTTATTCAATGCTGATAAAAACAACCGGTTGAATCGAAAAAACAACCGATTGATTTTTTGGAAATCAACTTAATAAGTTTTGTTCTTTGGCTTCCTTGATTTATTTCTCTGTGATTCATCATTGGATTTCATTATACTTTCAAAGTTTGTGAAAATTGTTTATAAACAATTCACCCCCTCTTGTTTAAGGCCATAAATTATAGATTGATGATTGGTATTATCATTTTATTCTCAAAGCTTGAATTATTCATGATTTTGATCCTTAGATTTGACTGGAAAGTACTTTAAATCATCTTACCTAAATGATAATGCTTAACATATTTGAATGCTATGAATAGATTTGAAATGTTAATTACTTTATAAATTTTGTTCATAATCATAAGGAGTTTTTATTAATATGCAAGGAATCAATATTTATGAGACTCTTTTAATAATTTTGTATGAGAGAAATATATGAATGATTTTTATATGTGCATCAATATCAATCAAGATGGAATATTATATGTTTTTGAAATACAAGTGAGTGAGAAGGATGAACCTCAATCCTAATTTTCCCAATTGACTCATACAAATCATTTATTTTGTTTTCATTTAATTTTCATGCAAACTTATGTTAATATCTTTCAAATCAAATTATTGTACATATTCTTATACTTAGTGAAGGCTATGATTAGGATTTTAAATAAGTGTTTCTTGCGGTTTCGATTTTCGTCCTTAAGGACAAATTATTACTTCTGACTTAATATACTTATAATAAAAAAATTCATCCGTTATTCCTTCCAAAAAATGATCAAGAGTCCAAGCCTCATTTAATTGGTTATCAAATCCTAAGTAACCAAGGCCTTTGTTTTTCTAAGTCAATCAAACTACTATATTTTTATTTTTTATATTTTTATTTACAAGGAAATTAGAAGAATTATTAAGAAAAAAATTTCTAATATTCTTTTAAAACTTGTCTTTTTTCCATAATCTTTGATTCGTTATAAACTCTTATTCTTAATTTTTTTTTTCTTGAGCCTTGTAGTAATGTTTCTTTTTGGTATTAGGATCACATCATTATATACAAACACCTTCATAACACAAAATCTCACTATACTTATATTTACATTTTTGTTCATTCTACTAGAAAATCATTAAATACAAACTAACTTTAAAGAAAATAAATAAATAATTGCTATATTAACTAAATTAGATACTATTGTAGAGAGTAACAAAATTATTGGTATCTAAACTAGTTTCTATTATTGATAAATAGTTTCTAAATTGGTATCTAATTAGCTACCAATTCTTTAGATTATAAAGTTGATAGCTAATTAAATATCAATTTAAAAACTATTTATTAATAGTATAAACTAGTTTAAATGTCAATAATTTTTTTACCATCTAAAATAATATCTAATTTAATCAATATAATAATTAATTATTTTTTATCTCTAAAATTAGTTTGTATTTAATAATTTTTTTTATAGTGCGAATACTCTTTTATCTCCACAGGAACATTCATTAGATTTTGTAACATTCTTCAAAGTTGTCCACAACTCAACTCATACATCAAGAGATAAAATATTTTCATTAAAAATCTGACCTAAAATATTTACTGTTTGAGAAAAACAAAAATAAAAATAATGAATTTAATATACAAAAACTAAATGCATATTAATATATTTTCTTAAAGTGAGATGACATATTTCACACCACTCAAACCATTGCTTTACAGAAACATTAATAATAATAATAATTCTAGGTAGATTAGGAAGAAGAATTTTTTTAATAAAAATATATGTTATTAATACAATTTATTGTTATTTTTCATAAAATTTTAACACAATTTTAATACTCATTTCATATTATTCGTTTCCTTTAAAAAAATTCAGGTATAAATTCAAAATATATTAAAAAATTATGCTAATAAAATAGGTATTTTTTGTATATATCTACACCATAATAAACACATCAATATAAGTTAATGAAAAATTAATGCTAACTTCAAATTTGAAAAAAATAACAATAATTTGACAAGTAGAAAGAGGGAATCCTATTATAACTTATTATTATCATTACATTTTTACATTACGATTTTTTTCAAAATCCATGATTATATTTGAAGGTGCATTTATAACTTTTAATACTTTCACATTTCCTTTTGGAATATCCGAATAGATAGCAAACTAAAAAAAGAAATTATGAATGCTTTAGTCAGATATTTGAAGGATTTTTGTTGGTGCCAAAACTTGAAATTTGGTTTAATTGTGTTGAATACGTTAAATTAAATTGTTCTTTTTGGTGGTCGATCGTGTATTAATTGCTTTGCAACGACACGTAAATTTTGACAACTTGTACATTGGAGACTCTTTGACATTAAGTTCAATATAAACATGCATGGAGGAATCGACAATTTATGACTTTGAAATGAAGTTTGAATTTCCAAAATGGGAGTTGAAATGAAGCACGTGAAATTCAGTTACTTTGAGAAGTTCTTGTAAGCACGTTTGAAAGAAAAATAAATAAATTAGGATTAGTGTCTTATCAATGACAGTAGTGTAATAAGTCTTTAATTTAGATACATAAAAAAAACATTAAAAACATTGAAAAGCATGTTCCTTGCATTTTTTATGCTTTTTTATTTGGTTTTGAAACATTTAAATATTTTTAATCACTTTTAAAAATCGTTATGATATATAGTAATTTACATTGATGGATAAAAATGTACATATAATATATATATATATATATATATAAATCTTTTTTCTAGTTTATTTTTAAGATTTAAAAAAAAAATTACATGTCAAAACATTTGTGCACATGCAGAATGACATTATATAGCATGTCAAATAATTAGCAAACGCAGAGTAAATTAAGATTCAAAAATAACAATTCAAAGTAATATTACTATTGGGACTCACAGCTTACCTCAAAATCATTTGAGTAAAATAGATCCAAAAGTAAAGTGGTTTTGTACTTTATTTTTGTTTGACCAAAAATTATGTTCCTAAAGCGAAAATTTTATTATTAGAGTGAAGTTCCATTACTAATTTTGTTTGAGAAAAATTTGCACCACTAGAACTTTTGCTCAAGAAAAAATATCGCTTTCTCAGGTCATATCAACATCGTCACACTTTTGTTTGAGTAAAGAAAAAGGTTTCATTTAAGCAAACATTGCACCACTTTGGATCATATCATTTTTTACTTAAGTGAAAAAGGCTTCACTTGAGCAAAAATAGATCCAAGGTAAAGATTCTTATGGATGAAATTTCCATTTTCACCCTCAACAAACAAGTTTCTCACCTTTCAGATCATCAACAAACAACCAAACAATATCCAAAACAAGGTTTTCAACAAACATAACATATTAACAATCAATATGAGAATTGCATACAGTTCATCCTAATTACTATCTTTGAATGTTAACTTCCCTAACTTGGATTTTATTGGTTCTTTTTCTTAAATAGGAATATTGTCAGTCATACCTTAGCTCCCATTTATCTCAGAATCCTCGATAACATTACCACATGAACTTAATCTAATTAGAAAATTCCTCAGAAAGTTGAAACCCTTCCTAGAGAAACTCTTAAGAATAAATAAACTTAGACTTAACCGTTCACCAATCTAATCAAGTAGAATTTCTCTTTTCTTTTTCTGTTTCTTATTTCCGGATCAACAAATCGACAAAGTCTTAGTGTAATTATCTTAAGAAAACTCATAAATAATGGTGGTAGAAAGATTGAAGTTTTGTGAAAGTGATCTACTCGACTACCCTATTTATAGATTTCAAGAAGCAGCTCAATAATAATATAATGTTCTATGATATATTATTTTCAAAATGTTACATTTTTTTGTGTGTGTTTTTTTAGTGTAAAATCTTAAGTACTAGAGAATTTAATCAATAAATTTTGATTTGAGAAAATTATTTGTAGTTTTTAAATTTAGATTTGTTGAATGTATATTAGGTGATTGATTTTTAATCTCTTGAATTATTAGGATTTAATGTAGTTTTTTTTTTTTTTTGCATTTTAATGCATTTTGTCCTTTTTTTTTTAATTGTTGTTTAAGCAATAATCTGGTTTCATGATTTGATTCAAGCTATATTTAGATAACTATAGAAAGATTAAAAAATATCTACAATATATTTTTATTTATAAATAAATTAAAAGAATTATTAAGAAAAATATTTTTAATATTTTCTTTAAATTTCTTCTACATTGTCTTTGTATGTCTTCCTCCATAATCTTGATATATTTTATAAAGTCCTCTTCTTTATTTCTTCTTTCTTGAGCCTTGAAGTAATCCCTCCCTTGATGATATAGGAGTCCTCTTGTATTGGGATCACATTATGATATACAAACATCACTTGCATGAGATCTCTGAAAAATTGTAAATAGGATAACATGATTAGTAGTTGAACATCTTTATCACTTTGTCTCTCAATTTTAATGCTTATCACTTGATTTTAGTTAGATGCCAGGATGAGTGTCGTGACTTTTTTGCAGGAGAAACAACACACACAAGGACAAGGTGGAGGCTCAAGTACATGGAGGCATAACAACAGAGCAATCTACAAACTTTCCTTTTTTTATGTTAACAAGAACAAGTTGAGGATAAGAATGACCAAATGGAAATTGCACAGTGAAAACTACTCGGGTTATTAAAGAAGAAGCGAAAAGGCTAAAAAGTTGACTTGTGGAAGCATGAAACTATTTTCAGTTCCCATCTCGGAACAATGTTACATTTGCAGTTTAAGAGTGATGTTATTGAATATAAATCTATATTCAAGGTCCCTAGGTGGTAACCCTGCAAAATGCCACAGTCTATGCAGTTGCAAGGCACATATGATGCATATTTATAGTATTTTTGGAAGATGGCATGATGCATTGTGTTAAATAAGGTAAAAGGCCTTGGTATCTGATGAAATTTTTACGGCAAGTGTATTACGTCAGAAGTAATAATTTGTCCCTGAGAACGGATATTGAACCCACAAGAAACATTTGAATTATCAAGTATAAGATTCACTAAATAGAAAACAAAATAATAAAGTTTGTTGGAAGTTTGTTGTTTATGATTACAAGAATTGTAAAGAAAGCAAGTTAAAGAGTTTGTTGGAAGTTTGTTGTTTATGATTACAAGAATGGTAAAGAAAGCAAGTTAAAGAGTTTGTTGGTCCAATTGGCAAAATTGGGATTAAGGTTCATCCTTCTTACTCTTTTGTATTTTGAAAAACATAGTAATATTCTATCCTTTGATTGATGTTGATGCCTATATTAAATTCATTTATATCGATTTTCGCATATAAAATTATAAAGAGAGTCTCCTAAATATTGATTCCCCGCATATTTATAAAAACTTTTTATCATTACGACTAGATGTTGAAAACAATTAACATTTCAAATTTATTCCTAGCATTCAAATATGTTAAGCATTATCATTTGGGTCAGAAACTTAGATATGCTTTTCAATCAAATCTAAGGATCTAAATCATGATAAACAAGCATTACAAATAAAATGACAATACCAATCATCAATCAAGAACAAAATATTATATTTAAATATCACCTCAATACGTAAGAGTTTAAATAGATTACTCCCAATCCCAAAGGGTAGAATTAGCCACTCATGTTGGTTATTACAAGCATGGAAAGTAAGAAAAGAAGATCCAAGATGTTCCTTCTTGACGGTTGCCTCCTCGAGGGTTTTCTATCACCCACTATTCTCCCATTTCATGTATAGGATTGTGCCTCACGCCTCATATTTAACTTAGTTGGACTTAGGCTAAGTGACTTCTCGTTTGGGCATGATTGGGCTTGCCTGGACGAGTTGGATGAAAACAAGCCCAACGTCTCTGGAATGATCTCGCCTGGGCGTGACTAAGCTCGCTTGGACAAGATCCTCTAGAAGCTTCTACCTTAGGCAAGTTTGGACAAGTGTTTAGAGCATTCTAGCTTTCCCTTTTTATCTTGTATATTCTCCTTTTGCCCTTTCATCTCCATTTTTTTCCTAAAATCCTGAAATTAACACAAATTTGGGAATAACTCGTTCTTATTCATATTATAGTCACAAAATATGTAAAATAAATTAAATTCATAAATTAGGAATTATGTTATAGTTATTTTATAAATGAATGTACATAAGTGTTTGTATTTTAATAGAAATATTACTGAAATATAACACTTAGTATTATCCTAACTTAGAGGTTTTTTTGTTGTATCTAATCCAACTTTTATTTCTCTGGATCCATTTAGATTCCATTGAAGTTATTTGTATGAGAATATTTTTTATGGTACTATTCATGTAGCTTTTGTGAAGTATTCCTTAAATATTTTTATTTATTCATTATGTTTATTTTTTTCTTAATATTCTCTAGTTGATTTAGTGACTTATACATTGGGGCGCCATTCCACAACTCAACTCATACATCAATAGATCAAATATTTCATTAAAAAAATAATTGACAACTAGAAAGAGGAAATTTTATTATAACTTATTATTATTACATTTTTAATATTTTATTACGATTTTTTAAAGATCCATGATTGTATTTGTGCATGAAAAATGCGTACACAAATGAAATAATATATAACTTTCAATAGGTTCACATTTGCTTTTGGAATATCCGAATAGGTAGCAAACTAAAAAAGAGAAATTATGAATGCTTTAGTCAGATATTTGAAGGATTTTTGTTGGTGCCAAAAGTGGAAAATTGCTTTAATTGTGTTGAACATGTTAAATTAAATTGTGCATTAATAACTTTGCAACGAAAGGTAAATTAGTTTTAACAGCTATGTATACATTATTACATACTAGTAATTTATTTTGATTAATAAGAATGCTCATATACAAAACGCATATCTACTAATAATATATATATATATATAATAATTTTTCTTTCTTTAATATAAAAATTAAATATAATAATAAGTGTGATACATAAAAATATTTTATGAAAAATTGTAGATTTTTTAATCACTTTGATTTTTTTTATTTGAATTGAAACAAAGAAAAAGTTAATTAAATATTAATTTGATATTAGTGATTTTGATTTTGTTTTCTTGTAAAATAAATATTAATAAACTAAATTAAAATTTTCTATAAATATTAAATTATATTAAAAATTAATTATTCTTTAAATCCATGTAATTTTATAAAAAATTATTAATAAAAATATTAAATAGTATTTGCAATTTTATAAATAAATTACTTCATAACAAATATTTTTTTAAATTCAATATATATTATTTCTTCTTAATTTTTAACAAATTGAATTTTGGTAATGATTATATAATACAATTGATTTAATTTCTTCTTCTACATCAATCAGATCCACCACAAAACCTTCCATTCATTTACATTTACTCTTTTCTAATCTAAATAATCTCATTTATACTTATTTTCTCCTTCTTTGTTTATCTTTTCACCATCATCACAATCCAATGAAAATAATAGATTAAATAGTTCATTAAAACAATCATATTCATTTAACTTGACTAATTTTTCAAATAAGATTATAACTTTTTTATTTGACTACATTAAAAGTTGGACTAATGGATTATTTTGACCTGTTTTTTAAAAAATAAATAAAAAATAAATAGATTTAAATACAAGTTAAAAATCTAATATAAATTCTTAAAATTTAAATTATATTACTGAATTTAAATTTAAATTTAAATTTTAGTTATAATTGTAACACCCTAAAATGTACAGAAATCTTACAAAAATGATTAAAATAAAACATCATTCTCCACTTTTTTCCCTAAGCCCCTCTACCTCCACATATATCTACCCGCGTACATAGTACACTAGTCGCAATTCTTACACAAACAACACATGCAAGGGTAAACTATCGAAAATAAAATTTTAACATACAAAAATATAAGTAAAAAGAATAAGTTAGATTAATTATTTAAATATGTAATTTCATTTCATTTATTTATTTATCAATCATAATCATATAATACTTAATAGTCAATTACCATAATCCAACTTCATTCAAATATTATCATCAACAACAATCATATAGTCAACACATGGATCCATATACCAACAATATTCATCAGACATCTTCTGGAAGATTCGTATTAAGTGGGCTCTACCAGATACTAACATCTTATCCAATACCCAAAACATAGATTTACAAGCGAATACAAGAGTAAGGATAAAGTTAAGTTCAAACACCCAATACCGTGTGATTACAAGCGGTCATGGTGTGTATGAAATCCCTCATCAGTTTCTCACTTACTAATATCTTAGTATACGTGACTTAGATCATAAATGAAGCGAGATGATCTATGTTAAAACATAAATGTCAATACTTAATGCTACAAAAATCAACAACTCATACATTATCTCAAATCTATGATCTCAATCTTATATAATTTCATTGTCCTTATACGATGCATATCATTCACATATAATGCATATCAATCACTCATACATTATTTAAGATTTCTCAAATCAATCACATATCTCAATTTCATACACATTTCATCATTCACTTCGGACATTTCAGTACAATTTCAACTATTCAAACTCATAAACTCGCCAATCCATAATCAAATTCAATTTAAGTAACTTTATACCTTAGCATGCATAATCCAGTTACTATATTAACTTATTATCTAAATCAACTATGGTTCTACAAAAAAAAAGATAACTTCTCTCTTACATATAATTTCTTATAATGAGAAAATTCATGTTCAAGAAGGGGGATCACTCTAAAATCTAAAGACCTAAAACAAGTTATCCAAACATTACCAAATTTTAGGATGAGCTTAATCAAGTTGAGAGAAACATTTTCTTAACTAGCCATACTAAGATTGATGATTAAATCATAGAGAAAACATAGAATAAGTGATCTTTAGAGTAAAAATGAATTGTTTGAAAATTTGATCGAGTAGAAATGTTCATGACTTCTTAGCTCCTAGAGAGTGATGAGATTTTGAAATAGATGAAAATTGAAGAAAAAAAATAAAAAGAGATAAGAGAAAGTGTGAGGGAGAGACACATTTAGAGAGATTGTTTCGAGGAGTTACAACAATAAGTTGATGTAAATAAATATAAATTATAATATATGTATGTATTTTAAAAAATAATATCATTTTTTAAATATAATTATTAATTTATAAAGTGAATTAGTTCATAAAATTGTATGTATCAATCTGACTTAAGTTTATTTAAATTATTGATGAAACAGAATGGAAAAAAAATGATCCGATTCAATTTAAGTTACAAATTTTTTAACTTGATCTCATATATTTTGTAAACTTTTTGAAATTTATTTATTTTGCGAAATTTTCAAGTCATACCCTGATACTAAACTTATTTTTATAACTTTATACCTGCATGAAAATCATCCATGTTCAAAGATTTCTATCATTTTGTGAAAAATCTCAACAAAAATAATCCTATCATACAAATATTAATTATAATACAGTTTACATATTTAAATATTTAGTACAAATATTAATAATACATCAAATAAATCTCTTTTTAGAATGAACACTATAAAAATACTAGTTTGTATTGTTAACTATGAAAGAAACTTTCTTTTACTATTTGTATTTTTTTTTCTTTCAAATGTATATAATAGAAAATACACATTAATCTATCCTTTGTTTTTATTCCTCATCACCAAACCCTAATAAACAAATTAGTCTTACTTTTTTAATGTTAGAGTGGGGTAGTTAGTAACTTAAGTATCTTTCCTTTATATTCTGCTCAATTAAAATATTATTTTTCTTTCCAAGATTAAAAAAGTATTTTTATTTATATTTTAATCACGAAAAAAATATACAGTGCTGACGAAGGCATTGTTTGGCTTTCCATCAATGAGTTACAACTCAACTTGAATTTAGTATAACGTACTTATTCGTTTTTAAATGTTTCTGTTTTCAAACTCTTGAAATTTATTCGAATGTTCATTCATAAACTATTATATATTTTCCAACTACAATGTGACACCAATCAAAATCCAGCTCTCACAGAAAGCAATGCTATGGAAAATAATATATGCTTATAATGCTTTTACTTCCTTCAATTTTCAAACTATGAATTGGTTTTCTTTTAACTGTGTCAGACATAAAATATTACTTGGTACAAAGTATTTATTAGTGTTTGTTCATGATTAATTTCTATCTTAAAGTCTTCTTCTAATTATTTTTTTTTTTACAGAAAAAAATAAACTCATCTTCTTATAAAAGGTAAAGATAATTTCGTCAATTTAAAAACACGAGAAATATTAAATTTAAGTTTAAAAAAATTAAGAAGTAAAAACATACTTTTTCTCATCATAGCTTATAGTTTAAACCTGTGATTAAATATCGTGTTGATAATTATACTAATTTGTAATTTTTAAAAAATTTCGACTTATAAGGATGATTATTCATATTTTTTTATTAAATATTATAACATACAATACTATTAAATTTACTTTATTGAAACATTTATGGTCTTGTTCGGTATTGTTGAGGTCTGGAGAACGATTGTTGGATGCATTTGTCGGTCGGTCACTTATGTCTTCGATCCTCTTCTCTTGCTACTTTCCTTTCGTCTCTCGTCTTCTCTCATAGTCGTCCGGGGACACAGGTTCGAATGTACCTGTAGAAGGCATTCCGACGATCAAGTCAGTAAGGGACTCAACTCTCTGTTGTCAGAGTACTGATTTTTGGAATATGCACTATTTATATTACCTTAATGCACCTCTGTTAGTGAGTCGGATTAGGGGATTGATTCATGTTTAAGGTTGCATAGTTAACCTTGTTGACTTGGTGAACCCATGACTCGTCAAAGTGGGTCGATCGATCGCATACAGACTTATAGACCCCGTTATCGTAAACAAACGATCAGATGATTTGTGTTAATGACCGAATCGAAGTGTATGTCAGACCGTACTAATACAATTTCTTAAATATTTTATTTAATTTATTATTCTCCAATAAAAAAATGGACAAACAATCCATATGGAAGCTATCTGAAAATAAAAACAAAAGTAGAAATCACAGGAGAGATAAAAAGATATTTAAGTTTATAAGATTCTTTTAATAATTGAAAGAGAAAAGTTAGAATTGCATATATATTTTATATGTTTGAAAAATAGAGAAGTATTCGAAAATGAAAAATAAGTGGAAAAATCCACGAGTAGTGTCATAAAAATGCATTATTATTTTTGTTATATCGTAGTACTGAATTGTCCTTATTAAATTGTTGTACGTCAGAATTTTCATCCTTGTCTCGAATAAAACCATGCATAAAAATGGTTCATTGTCTTATCTTCTTCAGTTTTTTAGAAGATGAAAACAATCATGACATTACTTTTTCCTATTGAAGACTATTATTGAATTCATTTAATTAAATATCATTAAGAAGAATTAACTACAAATACATGATTAGAAGTAATAGTTAAGAAACAACTACATTATTGAGTGTTTTATGTGAAGTTGTTATTCAACATAGTTTATTAGTATTTTAAGACTACATCTTATACTAATCTTATTCAACTTAAAGATAAGTAAAGTTTAATAAATAATTATTTTTGTTAATGATCAGATTGAAATACTACTCAAATGACTCCACCTTAATGCGAAATTGTTATTGAGTTTAGCCTAAAATAATATAAATTTTATACACTTTTAATTTTCAAAATAAATATTTTCTCTTTTTTATACACTTTTAATTTTCATAATTAATATTTTCTCTTTTTATACACTTTTAATTTCGTAATAAATATTTTCTCTCTTTTTTATACACTTTTAATTTTCATAATAATTATTTTGTCTGATCATTTTCTTCCATTGTAGTCTCTTACGATGAATACAAAAGGATACGTATAGATGTCGAAAGTATTGATAAGCACTAGGAATCTATAAACTATAATATAGAATAAATAAATAAATATTCTCTTGGCTTTGCACTTTTGCTTGTCACTATTCATTAGTTATATATTATATATCATCACTAAAATAAAGTAATTATTATAATAATAATGATTATTATTATAATACGTATGTCGGTGCCTTGTCTGCCAGCAGAATTTGGCAAAACCATGGGTTGCTGTTGATGTTGTTTTGTTACTCAGATCTTGAACTTTTCGAAACTGCTTCTATTGTTTTCTTATAATAATAAAAGTTCAACATTAAAATAAGAAAATAAAAAAATTCAGTGAAAATACACTAACCCTTTTTTTTATTAATACGAAGAAACAGAAAAAAAAACTTGATTATTTTTTAAGTAATGTCTCTTCTTTCGATTACGATTATGTGACATTAAGGGTTTAATTTCAAGTAATTGAACATGTGAAAGTAGAAACACAAATAAATTTTTGACGAGGGAGTTTTGTGATTTAAATTAATTATGTTCATTAACACAATTAAATATAGTGTAATTACTAAATGGGATGTGATTTAAATGAGCTATTGTTTTATTTGTTTTTTTGACTATACCCTTAAGGTTTGTTATTTCTCAAAAATAAAAATGTATAAGGACCATCAAACAAGTCATTCTTGGGCCATGCTATTGGCACTTCCCAAGTTACTATTTGAACTCCCAACATTTTACTGATCATTCTCTATTCATTCTTAATAAAACAGTTTTCTAAATTCAAAATTCCCTTGATTCATTAGTTCATTATCATGCAATTAAAATAATTTGATTCATTTTGTAGTATATTTGATCACTGTTAAAAGAGATCATTTGTGCAATAATTAATTCAATTACTATTAACAAAGGTAACCTGCAGTGTACATAATTCAATTTTAATTATAAAAATCATTTGTATCATAATTAATTTGACTACTTTAAAAAAAAATTGTATGTAGAATTAATTACACAATGAAAACTTATTTTTGCTAAAGTTATTTTAGGGTTTTGTCTAAAAAGAGGGAGGTTTGAATACCAATGAAGATGTCAATGCCTACTGCAGAATCCTAAGAATTGTCTCATTCTTTGAAATGGATCTTCTTCTGCTCCATGATTTTCTTCAAACATCTAGATTAGTATATTTTGATTGATATATTTGATATATAAATGTACTCTTTTAAAATCTTTGATACATTCCCAAAAATATTATCCAAAATGTATTTAAGAACTTCTGGATTACAGATTTCATGAAGCAAAAAATAAGAGTTTTGGGATGTTTTATAATGCATAACACATTTCAAGATTGTGTATGTCATAATAAAGTGGAATATCTTGCTAAAACCATTGCATAATAATGATAAAAAATATTTTACATAATTTTTTACTGGTAGAAATACTTGTGTATTTTGATAGTTAAATTTAATATTTATTTTTTAAAATGTAATAAATTTATTCAAGTATAATACTTTTTACTATTTTTTATTTTATATATGTATAGTTTATAATTTGAATGAAAATAATGTTGAAGAAGTAATATAAATTACAATTTTGTGTGAAAGAAAAAAGAAAGATAATTATTTTGTGAAATAATTGAAATCTGTATATCAGTGGGTGGATGGGTAATTTATATTCATTATTAATATTTTTATCTTATTTATTGTTGTGTTTCATAAAAAAATAATTATGTAATTTAAAATATCATAATTTAAAAATATAATTAAAAATAAAAGAAGAATAATATATATATATATATATATAATGAAAGAATCTTTATTATATATTATTATAAATAATTCTAAAAAGTATATTTTAAATTGTGTAATCTATAGTTATAGTTTTAATATAATAAATGTCTTAAAAAAATTAAAGATAAAATTGAAATTTAAAATAATGTAAAAACGAAAGTTAAGGTAGAGGGAAAAAAGAAAAGTGTTTCTTGTAACTTCATTTATAAGAAAAGCCCACTAACCACCACAAATTGAGAGGGTTCTTTCTTCCTGCACCTCCATAGTTTCTCCTAACACCCACAAGTCCAAGTTAGACAAAAGACTATTTTATCCTTAAAATAATACATTTTGGGTTGTAAAATTTGAAAATGTATTTTTTTTATTTACACCTCTTAGATTGTAGAATCCGGAAGATACAGAAATACTTTCCAGATTCTACAGTTTGGAATATTTTTTTTAAAATACATTTTGGACTACAAAATCTAAAAGGTATTCTCATATATGAAAATACCTTTCAAATTCTATAACCCAAAAATACCTTTTGGATTCCATAATCTGAAATGTATTTTTTTTTAAAGAAACCCATTATGAATTATAAAATCCAGAGTTTTTTTGGATCACCTATTCCGAAATAAAAAACATCAACAAAATAATGTTTTACCTATGTCTTCTTCTGATGAAGACACTTTTATAGATGCAAATAATGTGGCCTATGATGGTATGGTCATTAATGCACAACCTTTTTCTATAATGACTCCTACATAGATGAAGAAATGAATGAAGTACAAACAATGGTCATTTTGTCTTCAGTTCCATAAGCTATTCAAAAACATTTTGATGGTGTTGTACATTATGGTTTTGTTGAGATAGAATATGCTTTTGAGGATGATGAGGCTTCTACTCCTAAAAAATATTCTCTCATTCACATATTGTTTCCAGAGGAGTGGATACATATGTTTCACAATCCAGACTATGTCCTAGTGGATGAGTATTTATGGATTGTTCCTTCTTTGATTTTTCCTGACATAACTCAATCATCTGTTCTAGAGACAGGTGACAAACACAGGTTTAGAAGACTTCATCACAACATACGACAAATGGAAAACTCAAGGTACACCCTAATTAGCTTGGACAAAACTAACTTTGACTATAATTTGTAAAGTGTTAATTTTGTTCAACTAGCTTGCAAAGGAATAAAGAGTTTAACCTTTCATGGATGGAAATGATGTTCATTCAAACACTTCAACAAATTGTTATTTGAGAGTTCATCTTTTTCACATAATTTGATCTGATCATGGTGCATATTTCTTCGTATCAAAGGACTTTCCCACCAAAGGCAAACATATGGGAACTGGATGCATATGCTGATGAAAATGTTCCTTTCTACGCTTCACTAAGTTTGATAGATATGATTGTTGTAGGCTTTGAGACTAATATGCTCCTACCATGGATCCATCATTCAAATTCAACATACAATCCAATCCCATATGAGATTGATCATGTCCATCTCGAGCAAAGTGAGGAACATGAAGAATGGAAAGGTTATGTTGATCTATTTGAGCTTCATATAACGTGCTAGTTACTTATATAAGAGAGTCATAAATGCTACAATGTTATAAAGCTCTATCAGCAACATGCTAACAAAACCTTCTTTGTGTTTGGGTTTGTGCATCCAAGCATCAATCACAAAACAAAGTTTTATGTAGCAATGGGTCGTCCTCATAAGTGCTTACCTTATAACATGTAAAAAAGGTAAAGAGGTCATCTAAGCTGATGAAGACAAAACCTCTCACTTGTTTAAAAAACCCCTAATCAGACCATCACGCCTCAAGTTTTCTTCTCTTATGAAGAAAGAGAAAGAAAAATGGAATTCATGATAAGTGTCATATTTCAGTAATATTTCATTGGAAACTCACTCAATACTCGTCCAAGAAAGATCACTCCTTGACGGTTGCCTCCTCTAAGGTTTTGTATCTATCTCTATTCTCCCTAATGTTTAGGATTATGCCTTATGCCTTCTATTTGGAGTTAGGATTTAAACTCAGGACCAAGTACAGAGTATCAACCTAACCACTGGGACAAATGATCATTCTTGAAATATAAGGATTGTAGTATCGTCTTATTTTCTTACAAACAAGAAAAAACCTTTGTTATTTATACACTGTTGACACTCAGATTAGGCGAACGAATATTTTGACAATTTTAGAGAGTGTTTCTCTGCTAGGGTTTTTCCCTGTATCTTGCGATCTTATCAAGAATCCACCAATTCTTGTGGCGATCATCCTTAGGCTTATCAAACTTTGTTTGTGGTGTCTTCCTTTATCCGGTTTCTATTGTTACTGTTTTGAATTTATTCTGTTCTATAACCCTAAATTCCCAATTTTATTGTCATTTCTATTTGGATTCATATCAGTTGGTATCAGAGCAAAGGTTTGAGTATCAACCTAACCACTGGGACAAATGATCATTCTTGAAATATAAGGATTGTAGTATCGTCTTATTTTCTTACAAACAAGAAAAGACCTTTGTAATTTATACACTGTTGAAACTCAGATTAGGCAAACGAATATTTTGACAATTTTAGAGTGTTTCTCTGCTAGGGTTTTTCCCTATATCTTGCGATCTTATCAAGAATCCACCAATTCTTGTGGCGATCATCCTTAGGCTTATCAAACTTTGTTTGTGGCGCCTTCCTTTATCCAGGTTTCTATTGTTACTGTTTTGAATTTATTTCGTTCCGTAACCCTAAATTCTCAATTTTATTGTCATTTCTATTTGGATTCATATCACAAATCCTTTATTTTACTTTATTTAATTTCTTGCAAATTCACCATACAAACAACTTTTTCCAACAAACTTTTACATATTATCTTATATTTAGTGAATATTATACTCGAGAATTCAACTGTTCCTTGTGGGTTCGATATCCGTTCTTAGGGAAAAATTTATTACTTCTACCACGGTACATTTATCGTAAAATAGTCATCAAGTTTTTGCGTCATTTCTGGGGAACAGTTTTAATTCTCACTACAAAAAATTCCTGAATATTGTGATTTTTTTTTGTTTCTTGTTTTTAATTCTTTATTATTTTTTTATATTTGTTTTAAATTTTATAATTTTATTTTTATTGCTAGTTACTCATTGTACTAACCCTTGAGTGAGTTGTCTTATATGATATTAAGAGGACAAATTTCCAAAGATCAATTACAATTTGAATCAAAGATTGAAAAGGCAGCTCGGAAGAATAGGATTAAGAAGAGAAAAGAAAAAAAAGGAGAAATTAGAGAACAATCTTCAACTACTTCTTCCCTTCTCATTGAATTTTTTTCAAGAAAGCACCAACCACCACAACCTAGAAAAACACTTATAGATTTTGTTATGCAATAGGGACCAAGACATTTTTCTAGTATCGCAATACCTTCTACAACTAAGGTCTTGGAGATGAAACCTGCATTCTCAGTCTCATCAGTACCCATCAATTTACAACAATGGACCATGAGGATCCATATACACATTTATCTACATTCTAGGAAATTGGTGGAAACAATTGGTTTTAATCAAGTGATATTGAAAATGTTTATCTGCGTTTGTTTATTTTCTCATTGGCAGGAAAAGCTAAGGAATGACTCAAATCACATCCAAATCAGAGCCTTACTAGTTGGAGGGATGTAGAGGAAAAAATTTTACAAAGATTTTTTCCATTATCTTGCTACTATAAAGCAAAGTCTGATATTTGTATGTTCAGCCAAGGATAAGATGAAACCTTCTATAAAACATGGGAGAGATTCAAGTGATGCTGAGAAAGTGCCCAAATAATGGGTTTGAAGACATTGCCCAATTTAGTATTTTTCATAATAGTCTCAGATCTAATATCAAAATGCTTCTAGATCTTGTAGCTGGTGGCACAATGATGGTTGTTGATGCGACAAAGGTTATTGATGCATTGACATCAACAGATTATGAAGTCCAACATGATAGACAAATTGAGTCAAAGAAAGGGATCTTGGACCATAATACTTCAAATGCACTCTTGGCTCAGAAAAAAAATTATAACATAGTAGATGGAAGCATTAGCAAAGCAGATATCTAAGCTGCCGCAAAAATTACAAGTTGTACATTCTTATCAGAGCCAGATTCAATCCATGAAGTCTGATTTTTGTGGAGGTGATCATCCAAATGGTCACTGTTCTTTTCAAATAAATCCATCTGAAGAAGATGTCCATTATTTGGGAAGCAATCAAAATCAAAGTTTTGGATGGAAACAAGATGTTGGTCCATCTAGTAAGCAAGGCCCCTTTCAACAATAACAACCACTATATCCTTTACCTCAGAAGAGGACAAGTAAATTGGAGGATACCTTGTTTATGCAAGCATCATTGTCCAACCAAAAGAATATTGACACTTCTATTCGAAGTTTGAAGACACAAGTGGGACAAATAGCAAAATAATTGGATGACTCCTAGAATAGTCAATCTATAACCAACACATAGACAAAATCCAAGGATCAATGTAAGTCAATTACTACTAGAATTGGAATAGTTATAGGAGAGGGGATTGATTACAATTTGATTATTGGTGAGGAGAAAAAACATGAGGAAAGAAAAAATGAGTGTAAGGGAGAAGAAGGAGAGGAAAAAGAAAAAGAGAGTGTACATGAAGAAAAGAAAAAGAGATCTTAATATTGACATGTGCTTGCGCGAATCATCTTGATAGACAGAAGACAAAAACAACCATTACAACACAACATAAGCTTCAATATATTTTTGTTAAGATATACAACATACACTATAAAAACTATATGTTTATCGTCTAATGAAAACTTTACTTATCATACGAAACAAAAACGGTAACACATTTTATTATTTATCAAAATAAAGTATTTGCATCTTATATGATTTAGTGATTACACCTCACTTTGTTGTAATAACCTGTTAATCAAAATTACTAATTAGTGAACTTCACTTTACAAAATATTTATAATACAAGATATAAATATTATAATATAAAAATATATTAATAATTCATCATGTTGTAAATATTTTATTTTTATTTACATGCGTATCAATTATATATATTAGATATATAATTTCATAAAAAATCTACTCTTTTCAATCCGAAAAGTTTAATATTTAATATTTTTCTAGTTATTCATGTTTTACATCTTGTTTTTGTTTTTCACTTTCTTTTCAAATACATTTGTGGAAAAGGAAATTAGTATATTAAAGAAGTACTTATCATACTCATACTACTATCCCTTTTAGAACTTTGTGAACAATCCTTACATATACATATTAGATTGAAGTCATCATATTCTTTTATACACTTTCCTTATGCCTTCACAGAAATTTCTCATAAATAATACCAAATCAGAAATTTGAATAGAAAATGGGGAGATATGAGTCACTAACTAACTAACTAACTAACTAACTAACTAACTAACAGTGACCCTTAGAAAAGAAACAAACTAAGTACGTGTTTGGCATTGGTCAAATTAATTCCGAATGAGATGCTGCTGAAGGTGGAACAGTGAGTTTCTCACAAACACATTCACACTCTTTTTCTTCTTTTTGTTCTTTTTCCAACATCTCATATCCTCACTGTGATCGAACCCACAAACTCAACCCGGTAAGGTCCAAACCTCCATCGGACCCACCCGCCATGGCCTCCAACCGCCTTCTCACCCTCACCCTCACCCGCCGCCTCCGTCACCCCACCTCCGCCCGCCCCTTCTCAGCCGCCTCGACGATCTCCGCCCGCCCCGCCCCGCCCCCACCCGACGCAATGCTCTACGACCGCCTCGCCTCCGCCACCAGTGCCAAAATCCGCCGCCTCGACCATCCCGACCCCCGCTTCCTCAAGCACGGCAGCCCGGTGCCCTCCGACACCGACCACACGCGCTTCCTCGGCGCTCCCCAAACCCGCGTGACCACGCTCCCCAGCGGCCTTCGCGTGGCTACCGAGTCCTCCCTCGCCGCACGCACTGCCACCGTCGGCGTTTGGATCGACGCCGGGTCGCGGTTCGAGACCGAGGAAAGCAACGGCACCGCGCATTTCCTCGAACACATGATCTTCAAGGGCACCGCGAAGCGCACCGTGAAGGAGCTCGAGGAGGAGATCGAGAACATGGGAGGGCACCTCAATGCGTACACCTCACGCGAACAGACCACGTACTACGCTAAGGTGACGAACAAGGATGTTCCCAAGGCTCTTGATATTCTGGCTGATATCTTGCAGAATTCGAAGTTCGATGATAATAGGATCATCCGTGAGCGTGATGTGATTCTGAGGGAAATGGAGGAGGTAAATGGTTAATGTGATTTTTTTTCATCTTGTTTATTTTGTGTTGATTTTGAATGTTGGTTTTTTAAGCGATCGTGTGTGTGTGTTTGCTTTGAATTGTGGGAAATGGAGGGGATGATGCTTGTGTTTTATTTTGTTATTTATTTTTGTGTTAACATTGAATGTGTTGATTGTTTTGATGTGATTGAGGTTTCTTGTTTGCCTTGAATTGTGGGAAATGGAGGAGATGATGTTTTTTTCCTTATTTTTGTGTGTGTTGATTTTGAATGTGTTGTTGTTTTGGTGCAATTGGGTGTGGAGGTGTTTTTTTTTTTTGTTTTATTATGGGAAATGAAGGAGATGACTATTCCATGAGAATCCGAAGTGCACTTCTGTTAAATTGTTATGATTTTCGTTTGTCCTTTTCATTTTGTGGTAATATCGGAGTGATTATTTTGTTGTTGCAATTGGGTGTTTTTTCTTCCTGCTTTGCATTATTGGAAATAGAAGGGAAAATGGAGCAGATTTGAATTACACATTTTTTCCTTCCTATGGTTTCAATGTTTTTTTGTCGTTCCATTTTTTGTTAATCTTTTGAAGATATTGTTGCCATCGCTTTGTTTTTTTGCTTTGTGGGAAATGGAAAAGGTAATATCAATGGGGGGATTTGAATTGCAAGTTTATTTATATTTAGTGATTTCTATATACTTTTCTTTGTTTCTCTATTTGGTGTTAGTCATAAAGGTATTCTTTTCGGGAAAATTGGGTGTAGAGGTGTTTTCTGGCTTAAATGGGAAGTGAGAGAGTTGATGAACAGTAGTATTTAAAATTGAATTGAATTATTTATTTATTTATTAAGATTTCTTCATTAAAAGAAAGCATTGCATTTTGGTCTTTTGGATGATTTTTTTATAAAAAAAAAATCAGAAAGCATTGCATCGGTCATCGGTCATTTGGATCGATTGTTAACTTTTTTTTATTAGTTCGGTTTCTGAATAGCACGAGGTTTTATTTTGATTTAGAATTCGGTTGTAATTTTTTTTTATACGTCCTTACTTGCAAGATAATCACTTGATCCCATATTATCTACTTGTAGAACTATAATAGTCTCGCCATTTTGTTTTTGTGTCTATATGATGAGAACAATTAAGAAGATTTTTAATGTTAAGTGTGCATATATGTCTGCGCGTGTCAAGTGCATTGCTATGCAATATCACTTTTACTTATTTGAGTTTATTTAATTCCTTTCTGTCTTCCTGTTTCTTTCATGATTTGGTTTATGAAAGGCTAACACAGTAATATTCTCATAATGTGCAACTGCTTTTAGGTTGAGGGACAAATGGAAGAAGTAATCTTTGACCATTTACATGCAACTGCTTTCCAGTACAGTCCACTTGGTCGAACAATTCTTGGACCTGCTCAGAATATCAGGACAATCACTAAAGATCATCTGCAAAACTACATTCAGACACACTACACAGCTCCTAGAATGGTATGCAGAAATTATTGACCTTCTGATAATATTCTTACTACATTGTTATTCTGTGACATTTCATACAGTGTATCTTTCAATTCCTAAATAAGACAAAATGTCCTCATGACTGTGTGGTTTGGGTCTGATTTCTTAGGTGGTTGCCGCATCTGGAGCTGTCAAGCATGAAGAAATTGTAGAGCAAGTAAAAACGTTGTTTACCAAGTTGTCAACAGATCCCACCACAGCTTCTCAATTAGTTGCAAAAGAACCAGCCAACTTTACTGGTTCCGAGGCAAGATCATTAGAATAAACACGTTGAGTGCATAAAAAACTGTCTTGTTTTGTAGTGAAAATTAATAACTACTTTAATATGTTTTTAAAAACAGGTTAGAATTTTGGATGATGATATTCCCCTTGCACAATTTGCTGTAGCTTTTGAAGGTGCTGCATGGACAGATCCTGATTCCATTGCTCTGATGGTCATGCAAGCTATGTTGGGTTCTTGGAATAAATCCACAGGAGGTGGAAAGCACATGGGGTACGCCACTTGGGCACTTTTTTAACCCCCAAAATAAAAAAAACTAGCTGCTCTGCCTCCTCATGATCACATAACACAGTAAATTTTCCTTGTTACAGTTCTGAGTTGGCGCAACGAGTTGGCATTAATGAAGTTGCAGAAAGCATGATGGCCTTCAATACTAATTATAAGGATACAGGTCTCTTTGGTGTTTATGCTGTTGCTAAGGTGAGTCATTGTGTACATTCTTAGATTCACAATGCATTTGTTTATTGTGTTACATGTAGATTTGAATACAAGCACCATGTATCTCCACACACATACCAACTTTTAGCCCTCTTGGATGCTTCTAATCCTCTTTGATTTTTCAACATTTCTTTCCTAATTTTGTTTTGAATCATAAAATTCAAATATAATGAAAAGATACTTCAAATATAACATATAAATCATATATAATGTTCAATATAAAAATTTAAATAGCTAAATAGAGTAAAATAACTTAGGCAGATCAAAGCAAATCAGATTATAAAAGAAATGGCTCATGCCCACTCTCCTGGAAGCTATACTTTGATTTAGACAACTAATAATTTATAATTAGCTAGAAAAAACCCACTTGACTATACTGAAACATGAGGGCCTAATGCAATAAACCCAATAAAAGTTGGAAGTATGTATTTTGTATGGTGCAAAATCATCTTCCTGATCCTTCCACATGTGGTATTTAACACACATTAGATTCTTTTGGCATTGTGAATTCTATAATTTATTTGTGAACTCGAAAGAACTATATAAATCTATTAGAATATATATTGTTTTATCTATATAAACCTATTAGAATCTGGAGTGTTGTGGGTGGCTATGCTAATCTTAACTGTGTGTAATGTACATGAATTGCTTTATTTCAAGCAGTGCATGAACATTTTATTTTTTTAAAGAACATTATGCACAAGTTGCATACAAAATACATTGTCTTCCGCAACCTCTGGCTCTACAATAATCTTTACATTTTTATGTAATGAAGATGCATTTTTAATTTGTTCTTTAGAAGGATTGCTTGGATGACTTAAGCTATGCAATAATGCATGAGACAACCAAGTTGGCTTATAAGGTTTCAGAAGATGATGTCACTCGAGCTCGTAATCAGGTGTGTACCATTGCTCCTATTTTGCACAGTTTCTTTACCCTGCTAATTTAATGTGAAAATAGGAATTTTTCTTTTGCATGCAAGATATGTTAGATTAGTGGTGCTCCATTTATTTCTGTATTCTGTTCATTGGTAGCTACTTAAAATTGTGTTTTTCACAGTTGAAATCTTCACTCCTGCTCCACATAGATGGAACAAGTCCAGTAGCTGAAGATATTGGGCGCCAGGTACAATAAATCTTAACTCAAAACAACTTTCATGACCAAAGAAAAAATGTGTAAATAAAATTATTTAACACTACTACAATTAGAAAACTATTACCTGTTTGGCGCAAAGTTCACCCGTGACTTATTACTTTCTTTTCAAAAAGCAAGTCATAACTTGAAGCCAAGACTTGTAGATGACAGCTTAATAGAAAAGAGAGGCCTACTATTTTTCATGCCTATTCACTTTAGAGATCCCAGGCCCAAACACAAACTCAAACAATGTGATGTAATGTTGCTGAGTGTTGTGGGTGCGTGAGTTGTGAAAGAAAAAGATTCCCATTTTCAACTAGGAATATGATGATTAAATAAAAGATAATAATAGTACAACGAGATTCCGAAGCAGAAAACCTGATACTTTTTTATGTTTACATACTATTTAACAGTTTTGGCAAGAGATTGTGTATAGAACCTTCTTTTATTTAGGCTCATAACTTTTGTCTAAAATTTATAAGATGTCATTTCAATGGTCAATAAGCTTTTCATGCTGAAATTTCCTTGTTGTTTACCCTATGCAAATAATTGAATCTATACAATACAATGTTTTGTTGCTACCATTTGATAGTTCCTATTCTTATTACTTTTTATGTGGTCATCATTCCAGTTACTCACCTACAACAGAAGAATACCATTTGCAGAATTGTTTGCTAGAATTGATGCTGTGGATGCAAGCACAATAAAACGTGTTGCTAACCGATTTATTTATGACAAGGTTTTGTGTGAACCAATCTTATTAATCTTTCAATAACACAAACGCCAGTTCATTTTCTAGGCATTTTGTTCCGTCAGCTTCTCTCAGCACTCACATTACATTTGGCCTTGCAGGATATTGCAATTGCTGCTATGGGACCTATTCAACGTTTGCCTGATTACAACAAGTTCAGACGAAGAACCTACTGGAATCGATATTAGTTTTTATTAGTTTATGTTTCTTCAACATCCCAGGAGATGTGCCCAAGGAATCAAATTTACACCTTGTATGTCTCAAAATATTGTTACAACATTCATTATTTATTTGGTATAGGCATTTTTTAACAGAGAGAAATAAGTATGCTATTCTTTCTCTTTGTAATTGTGCTTGACTCCTACCACTTGTTGAAAGTTTTAATGACTAAAAGTTGTCATTGTTTCTCAAGAACAAGAGTCTGATTTCCTAACCCTCTTAACTCGTGAATAATTAGTGAGATTTACATAGGAGTTTAATCTTTTATTAAAAGTTGACATTTACCGCATCATTATTTCAAAGTTGAACAATCATATAAAAATTTGCATCAAAGAAAAAGGAAAAGGAAAAACAAACACAAAAATATGGGACTAAACCAACTCATGCTCACATACAACCAAACTCTCACAAATGAAAAATACAAAACAAAAATGTGAGTTGATACCTATTACGAAAAGAATCTTAGACTAATAAAAAAAAGGAAGAACACCTTAAACCAAGAAAGACCAATTTATTATCAATTCCAAATTTGGAAAGATGATCAAACATTGCCTTCACTAAACAAAAACATGTGAATTTGAAAGTGCATAGGTCTGCAACTTTTCATACATTTCATCCATCTTCTTCTAATAACCTTGAGAATAGACTAAGGACGAGGAAAATCTTCACAAACCATAACCATAGTAGAATTACATTCCAACTACAAACATTTATGACAATAAATTCTAACATTTTCTATAGCCATGATAATAACTATAAGTTTCACATAAAAATATTTGTTGATACCCAAATAAGAATAGAAACCTCTTGTGTTCCCCTTGACTCTCGTCGAAAATACCATCACAAGCAACATGTCCATGACATCCTCTAACAACACCATCTGTGTTGATCTTAACTCATCCAACCAGAGGCGTCCTCAAATGAACAGGTTAGGCCTAGTGTATTTTTGAGATCTTGATTGAATATAAAAAAACTTCAAATTACATAAGGATAGTTTTTGTTAAATGTTATACGGTAACTAACTTTATAAAAAAAGGAATTTTGTTGATATAATTGTTAATTTATAATTTGTATCATTATAAATTTTGTTAAATTTGAACAAACATAATCATGATTATTCAGATTAAATTTGAACAATACTAATAATGATTGTTTATATCAATTTTTTGTTAAAATGCCAAATTATGCACATTTTAATAAATTTTAAAAAAGTATACATTACATTGATTTTGATTTAATTTATATTAGTGAAATATCAGATAATTTTAATATAAAATTATGTGTATATAATTTGTAAAAAGAACTTTCAATCTAATTATGAGTTTAGAAAAAACATGATTTAATAGATTAAACGATGTAAATTAAAGTTATATAGTGTAATTTGATTATTTTCTTTTATATATATATATATATATTAAAACAATCACTAAAAGAAAATCATTAAATGGTTCCTAAATTAGTTTCTATTATTGTTAAATAGTTTCTAAATTCACATTTAATTAGCGACAAAAGTTTTTACTATCAAATTTAGAATCTAAATAATTAGTAGTTAAAACCTTGATAACTAATTAGATACCAAATTAGAAACTATTTAATAATAATAAAAACTAATATAGAAAAAAATAATTTACCCCTAAAAATATCTCTAGTTTAGTTAATATAACAACTATTTTTTTTTCTTTCTAAAACTGGTTTCTATTTGATGTAGTGAATGTTGTTTTTTTTTCTTATATTTCAAGAAAAAAAAAAGACCAGAAACACTTTAATCCTCCATAATGACCATTGAATGTCCATTAAAAAGAAGTTCTAGTTTAAGCATAAACATGCTTTCATTTTCTTGGAAATTTTTGAAAACTTTTTTTTCTTTGGCTTCTTTGGTAGCTTCATTTGGACACCAAGAGATGGCTCCATTTGAACACTAAGAGATGGCTCCATTTCTACTTCAAGTGATGATTGCTCACTCCCTTCTCCTGATGGCTGTGTGCTCACTTCAGGTGATGCCATTTCTGTTACAATTGACTCACTATATATCAGATACACACCTGCTTTCTTAACTGTCACTCCTTGCCCAAAAACTACAGAAATCTCTACATTGTCTCCAGGTTCTACATTTGATGTTATACCTACCCAATCTTCATCAGTAAAAGACATGGTTGCTGTTTGCTTGTACATCTGAATGGTGTTCTTAGTGTTATTAAAGATGAATACAATTGCTAGACTTTTTTCACTTGCCATGTTTTCAGGGGTTGTTGATGAATAAACAACACACAAAATCATCCCCTTCATTGGGCTATCACTCACATCAGGCACTTGGAAAGGTACTGAATATCCTTCCCCTGTATAGGCTAACCAATAAGGATATTTGTCCCCTGGAAGGTGAACATCACTGGAACCATGGGTTTTCAAGACCTGTATCATGAACTAAACCTTAGTCATTTATTTACTATTTATGTAATTATGCTATTCAATACAAGTGGATAATTTGTGCCATTATAGTTGCTGTTTAAGAACAAAAGTTTACAGCATGAAAAATAGATAAGGAAATGGATTGAAATGAATTCAGTCAAGGTGAGATTTCTATTTGATCTGTATGACACCCACTTGCGATAAAGTTTGATCATCTTAAATCATAAAGTTATTCAAGGTAATACACTAGTGTGTTGAGTTTTAAGATTTCATCACCAACCATTTCAAAATGCAATTCTTGAAAATCATAAATCCCATATGGAAAAACAATATAAGAGATTTTTGTTGGTACTAGATAAATATAAGAACTCACAACTAAAATAAAATTTCAAAAGAAAAACAAAATAGACAATAGAGAGTAAAATAATTTTACTGAAGGGAAAAAAAATTAAATATCCTTCTCTCAAACTTCAAGGAGGAAACAATAACATATTCTCTTGAAAATAGGAAGAACAAGTATAAGAAGAACTTAAAAGGAGAAACTATTTTTTTTCTCTTAATTTTTATGTCAAGCACTAAGCATGTAGAAAATAAAAAGAAGAGATTTTTTGTGTGTATTACTGAAAAAGAGATTTTTGATGTGTCTTACTAAAAGACCAATTTACTTCTTTTATAATAAGATAAGTAAGCACCAAAATAATTTTTTCTTGACGTAGAACTTCTCTTCTCACATTCTTCCACTTGAAGATTTTGATGAAATTAATAAAATCTTTACACCATGCTTTATATTTTGTCATTATGTTGCTTATTTTTTCGATAGGCCATAATAGGATTGAGCTCATATAAACTTGTTAATGCTAATTAACTGGCTTTGTCATAACATATGCTAGGTTTTTATTGGTGTGATTCTTTTGCATATCTACACTTGCTTCCTCTACTACTTCTTGAACAAAGTGATAACATATGCCTATGTGCTTTGTCTTAAAATGTAAGATAGGATTCCTTACAATGTGCAAGACACTTTGACTGTCACAATATACAAGTTTTTGTTGCTTGACTTCGAGTTCCTCCATTAACTTTTGAATCCAAATAGTTTCCTTGGATGCTTGAGTATTTGTCATGTACTTAGCTTTTGTAGTAGACAAAGCTACAATACTTTGTAACTTGGATAAAACCAACTTATTGCCCTTCATGTAAGTCTAAACATATAGACATAGTTGATTTTCTTTTATCAAGATCACCTACAAAATTTAAATCAACATAGCCTTTGACAACTAATTTTGATCCTTCGAAACATAGTAACACTTGAGGTTCCCTTGATGTATAAGGACCCTCCTAATAGCTTTCCAATGCTCTCTAGTACTATTTGTCATGAACCTACTAACCATTCTCATTGCTTGTGCAATGTTTGGTCTTATATAAATCACAACATACATAAGGTTTCTCACTGTTGAGGCATATGGTACTCTAGAAATTTTCATCCTCTCTACTTCATTGCTAGGACTCATACCTGAGGATTACTTTCAATTGATTGGTAACGGGATAACATTTTGCTTGAAATCTTGCATGTTGTAGGCCTGCAAGAATTTAATTAAGATTATTCTAAGTAAGCCAAATCTTTCTATCTTTTATCTCTCAGTAAATTTGCATCCCTAAAATCTTGTTTGTTGATCGCAAGTTCTTCATATCAAACTCCTTAACCAATTTTGTCTTCAATTCTTGGAGTTAAGCTTTGTTGGGGCCTACCACCAACATGTTATCTACATACAATAGTAAGATCATAAAATCATTCTCATCAAACTTAGTACAATGGTCTGAACTCAGTCTGTTATAACTGAGGCTAATAATAAAGGAATCAAATCTCTTATACCAATACTTAGGCGCATGCTTTAAAATGTACATAGATTTTGGTTAGATCATATATATTTCCTCTTCAAGTTCTCCCTGAAGAAAACAACTTTTACATCCAATTGCTCAAGATGTAAATCAAATGTAGCACACAAGGATAAAATAATTCTAATTATTGCCAATCTTTACTCAAATACTCCAGAACCAAGCTCTAATACTATTGGGTAGTAGAGTAACAACATAACAACTCACAACTACAATAAAAAAAAAAGATGAACAAAATAGACAATATACAATAATATAATATTACTAATGGAAATAAAATTACAATACCCTTCTCCCTACCTCCAATGAGAAAACAATAATACCTTTTCTTGGAATTAGGAAAAACAACAAGAAGCATAACCTTAAAGGGAAAACTATTTTTCTTCTCTTAACTTTTCTAATAAAAAATAAATTAGAGAGATTTTGATGTGTCTTACATAAAAAAACATTTTGCTCCTCTTATAATAAGAAAAGTCAGCATCAAAGTAAATTTTGCCTCATTTGAGATTTCTCTTCTCACAATTTTATTATTAGATTCACTTTGTAATAGAAGTGATAGAGTAGTTCTCCCTACCAAACTAAATGCCAAAATAGTGAAGCATAGACATAGATCCCTCATTATGTCAATTCCTATATTTGAGTAGTAGCAAATAAATAATATGAGAGGCTAGAGATTAGAGAGATAGAATGAACCTCTGTGATATTACTGCTAAGCATATCAATGACTTGGTTGTAACTTCCCATTCCAATCAAATGAGATACCACAGATTTTTCTGAAATTTGTGGTGCATTTGTTGTTTCCATTGCAAAATGTACTTTGCAGAAGTCATCCACCATCCTTCTTAATTCTTGACTTAGTTGAAGATCTGAGTTACATTGCACACAAATACTTCGAAGTTTTAAAAATTCACTAAGCTTTGATAGTAGGTTACCCAAATTGTCATCCTTTATATACACAGAGACTAAAGATGTTGACGTGCTTCCAAATGATTGAACAGAGGATACAAGACCTGTTGTTGGCGAAGTCCAAGACCATATGATAGAAGGAAATAAATCACTTGCTAATCCTTCAAATCCACAGAGAGATATAAATCCAATCCTTTTGAATCTTACTATAGAAAAGGGCACTTGTTTTAGACTAGTATTGTCTGCAACTAGAGTTGTTAATGATTCCATCTGCACTATGTCTTCTTCTAACTTGTCAATCTTTGAACAACCAGAAAGGATGAGTGCCCTTAAAGACTTCAATTTATAGATTATCACTGGGAGATTCTGAAGGCATGCACAGTCCTTCAAATTTAAATGAAGAAGATTACGCAGATCTCCAATGGAAGGGTGCACCTCAGACAAGTTTGGACAATCTTTGAGAATGAGTCTCTCAAGATTTGGTAGTTTTGAAAAGTCAGGGGTCTTTGATAAGAACTTGGAATGACTGAGATTGAGAAACTTTAGGTTTTCCAGCAACTGCAAGAGATATTTTTGAGAAGAGTATTAGCAAAGTAGATGGAGGAAGTAATTAGCATGGTGGCCATAGAAAGTTTTAACAAAGATATACCTGTTGCTGGGGCTCCTTCCATACTACCTTGAGATTGCTGTGTTTCATGTCAATAGCAACTACTTTTCCCTGATAGAAGTTGTGAGGTATGTATTTTGATGAAAATCCTCCCCAATACACCCATGCCAAGCGTTTGGAAAGATGGCCATAATCTCCAGCAAGTTGGACATGATCAAATTGCAAAAGCCTTAGGCTTTTCATGTTCTCAAATGCTTCGGCACTGAATTGAAGTCTGCTAGTTCTTTGCAATTTCAAAGCTAATCCCTGAATGGCTTCTGTTCCCTGTCATCAAATAAACACATGAAAATTTGAGCATTCAATAAACCAAACCCTTTGCTGTTCTCACAGCAGAAACGTAATAAGCAATGCACAAAAACTGTAGCCTAAGCATATAACTGCATATGACAGTAGTAAGACCCGTATTTGTTGAATCTCTAACAATTCTAAGAGAGTTATAATGATTTTTTTTAAATCTAAACTTATTATATAAGTCTGTGTTATGATTATAAAAATAAAGAACAAATTCTATCTTATCTTCTTCCAATAATGTGAACTTTGTTAATTTTCCTCTAAATGAATTTGAACTAAAGTGTTTTCAATTGATCTCCTATCATATAACTCATACGTGTTTTTTTTCTATGTTTTGGAGATTACACATGTCTAAGTTTCCATGTTGTGTGAGTATACGTGGCTTTCAACCAACAAGTTAAGAAAAACAATATGATTGGGAAGATTAAAACAGAATGTGTTATTATGGTCCTGATAAAGATCATACTGAAAGTTCAAAATAGTTAGAGAAAGTTCTTACGGTATGTTCTGTCAATACATCAAGTACGTGATTATGAAAACACAATCGACTGCGATGTTGTGGTAGCGCTGAACTTTGACGAACAATTTCTCTTCCCATGTCTCGTAGTAAATCATGAGTTCCGAGCTTGTTATTCTTTTCAACTTTGATGAGGCTCCTTTCTACCAGGACTGTTAATTCGATTTCAGCATAAAGTCCACAACCTTTGAGTATTTCTGTGACATAGGCTCTGTCCTTACCAATAAAGAAGCAGCATATGTCAAGGAATATGCCCTTCTGCTGATCATCTTCTAAACCATCATAGCTTATTCTTAATTTCTCTTGTATCTTATCATTTGGTATTTCTTTTAGTTTTGATAACACACTTTCCCACTCTTCTTTTCTTCTCTTGTACAAGTAAGATCCAAGAACTTCAAGAGCTAGTGGTAGCCCTCCACAGTATGTGACTACTTCTTGTGAGAGTTCAAACAAGTCTCTGCATGGATCGGCTCTCCTCAAAGCATGCCAACTAAAAAGCTCAAGGGACTCAAGTTCATTCATTTTCTCCACTCGATGCACACAATCAACACCAATCTCCCTCAGTAGACGTACGTTTCTGGTGGTGATGATTATGACACTTCCTTCACCAATTGCATCACGATTTCCACATAAATCATTTAACTGTTCTACGGAACTCACATCATCAAGAAGAACAAGTACTTTTTTTGTGCAAAGCATTTCCTTGATCTTGCCTTTTCCCCAATCAGTGCTATGCACCTTATTTTTTGTTTTAAGGATATCTGAAAGAAGCTGTTCTTGCAAATCAACTGGGCCACGACCTCCTCCCCAAGCTTCTCTGATATTTGCAAGATAACTTTTATACTTGAATTCATGACGAATTTCATTGCAAATGGATTTGGCTATGGTTGTTTTGCCAATCCCTCCCATTCCCCAAATCCCTAATATACAGCTTCCTATTTTTTTATTTCTAATCAAGTCAATACCCTTCTGCACTTGGGATTGTAGTCTAACTGGAAAGTTTGTGATAGGCAAGTACGTTCTATCTAGTCTCTTCAAAACTTCACCTACAATATTCTTCATAGCATCATTTTCATTTCTGCATGAAAAGATAACCCAAAATGACATGGACACAAATGGTTAAAGGAATATAGTAAATGACAAGGTTTAGCATGACATTTTAGTGGTATATAGTAAAAAAATCATTAAATGCAAATTAGTTTAAGAGATCAAAATTATTGATATTTAAAACCTTCACTACACTCATGCTCCAACATACTTGTATACCTTTCAATATAAGTAGCTTTTAAGTGAATGATATAAGTAGGTCATAAAATCCTCTTGTATGCTGTCTCTCTACTTCTACACAATCATTCTTCTCATGCAAACACTGACTCGGGAAAAATGCACTCAGATATTACTTCTTTCAGTGCTGGTGCTGAACAAATAATGGTAGTAATAATAAAACAGAATAGATTGCATACCTGTAATTTCTCAAATCCCAACCTGATAAATTTGCTGCTTCTGTGAGTGCTCTCCTCCATAGTTTGATCGTGTTCGGTTGGTCAGAAACGACTTCGAAAGAAATATGTTGGTTGTCACGTAAAACTGACGGCACAATATCATAAAATACTGTGAGAACCACTTGTCCTCTAAAAGCATGGCATTCCATGATTTTGAGGAGTTCATCAAGACACCATTCAGAGCGAATGTAGTTTTGGGAGAAAACAACGATGGTTATTTGAGACCCTTCTATTGCATGCAACAGTTCTGATTTCTGCTCTTCTCCCTTGTCAAGCTTCTCATCGTCCCGAAAAGCGTTCACTCCGGCGTCTGTGAGGGCAGAATAGAGATGGGAAACGAAATTCCTCCGAGTGTCTTTCCCCCGGAAACTGATGAACACATCGTATCTCCATTGGGGTTTTGATTTTGACTTTGATTTTGATTTTGATTTTGAGAAGGATGATGATGATGAAGAATAAGACGGCATTGACTGAGTTGGATGAAAAACGAGCGAGTCTGTAAGAGTGAAAAAGCATGTTGTTTCGTTTTGGTATATATTAACGAAACCACAACGATGTTATCGAAGGACATCACCACAAGTCCAACATGTTTTTCTTGGTTTTCGGTTTTTACGAGGAAGCAAAATAAGAACCGCATAGCACGATTCTATTTGGTATTGTTGTAAGCCAATAAGTTGAACTCTGTTATTTAGAACCTATTACATTTATAGGGATTCATTTTCTTAGTAACAGGGATCAATTTAAGTACTAAAAAACGAGTTACAAGATCCAAAGTTACAGTTGTTAGTTAAGTACTTTAAAATTTCCGTAACAGAATGTAATCTCATTAGACCTGGTTAAGGTGTTGTCTTTTGACCGACACACACATCAAGCGACCTATGGGCAACCAATGAATCAGCTAAAAGACGAAGTTATAATAGGTTTTTGTAAAGTGTAATTCTTTTCGTAAATTAGAGTGGTAACATTTAGGTGGAAAAAGACTTCATTTGAAAGTTGCAATTAATGATTTTATCAATTTTGTTAAACAAAAGTTATATTACACTTTCAGGATCTTGTTTGAATTTAAAATTAATTTTAAATAAAGTGGTTCATGATCATTATTACTACTTCGGTATAAAAGAATATAACTTAAATTCATTAAGCGGATTTGGTTGAATGTGTGGATAATAGTTATAAGAGGATTTGGTTGAATGTGTGGATAATAGTTATAAGAGAATTGTGGAAGCATAAAAATAGATCTTCAGTAATAAGTATATAGATCACTCGGAGATTCAATGACGCAGTTGAAGGCTTAGTCTTAGGTGACATCGAAGATACGTCAGCATGTTTCTCTTATTTTGATCGGTGTCTTGAGATCCATAAAAAAAATATAAAGATTGGTGGTGAGGTGAGGAATAGTAATTTTGTTTATGGACATAGGAGAGTACATTTTGTATACATCTCTTTGTATGAGGGTTGCTACCAAATTTAGAATCTAAATAATTGATAGTTAAAATCTTGGTAGCTAACTAGATACCAATTTAGAAACTATTTAACAATAATAGAAACTAATTTATAAACCAATTTTTTTTAGTCTCTAATTTAGTAATTATAACAACTAATTATTTTTTGTTATAAAAATTAGTTTCTATTTCATAATATATTCAATGGTAATTTCCTTAGCTTAAAAATTAAAATAAACAACAAAATCATAATAACTAATTACCACAGATAATAGAATAAATGAATACTTCATCATCTGTATCCGAAGACACAAATGCATTAAAAAAGTAAAATAAACAAATAATGATGGTTTAGTTGGTTTTATTAAACATGAAAAGTTCTTGAAACTATATGCAAAGACCAAAGTGTCAACACAACCAACATTTATCAATACGTGGAATTCTTAAGATCTTCCAAATGCTGAATCAAAGCACTTTGAGTTTTTCAACATCATCTTATTGAAACCAAGATTAAGCAAATCTCGTAAGAACTCAATAAATTCACAAGTGTAGGCAAAGCCTTTGTCTCTATCACTCAGTGCATTGTCTGTTAAACCAACACAAGGATGCTTCACAAGGAAATTACTTAACAGACCCTCTCTAAACCCAAATGCTTGTTAGACACAAGTTGCTCAAACTCCTTTGTTACAGTACAAGCAAAACTTGAATCTTCAATGATCTAAGAAAGTTTATCTGAAAAGGAAGGAAAAAGCAACTAATTATGTCATCCAAAAGTAATAAAAACAGATTCAAATGATAAAAAAACACAAGAGTCTTAACCTGGAGAACTTTTAGTCTCAGAAAGGGCAATCATGGACTTAGAAGCTTCTTGAATGTCTCCAACACCAACATCATTAGTGGTTTCAAGTTCTATATTCATAATTGAAAAAGGTACGTATATTTGACCTTCACCATGTTCCTACACAGATTCAATCAATTCATGATAACATCAGCTTCAAGGCCTATGTTATGTGTAAGTTCAAGGTCACCATATTCATTGTATGTTTCAGTTTGGATGAACTAGGTTTTATAGTGGGAGAAAATATCTAGAAAGAGAATCTTCATCAACCATAACTAGAGACAACTTTTTTATTTTCAATTCTTAATGCAATATACCATATCACATGTTCATAAAATCTTAGTTTTAGTTTAAACATAATTATCTGATTTCTTCTTGCTTTAGAAAATATGGGTTTATGTATTTATATTTTATGAAAAGAAAACGTGCAACATTACTTTTTAGTATGGGAAGTTATTTATCTATATTTTACTACATTCAGAAGTAACTGATAAGCAAAATAATGAACTAATTACTGATTCAGAATCTGTTGATAATGCTATTGTCTTTGCATATGTTGATGTAGTTCCTTCTTGAAAACTTCTCTTTATTTCCTGTATAAAATAAATAAGATATCAAAGTGTGGACTATACTTATTTTCATATAATAAAAGGAAAAAAAATAACTGAAGACTGCCTTCTGTGGTAGAGTAAAACTTCTTCATGTTTCCTTTGTTTTTGGATAAATGGAAAGAGTTTCTGTCAAGGATTTGTCTGACATGGAATCCTCTTGATCATTTAAACTAGTATTTGATATTTTTATAGTATGTAAGAATATTATGTGACACCTCACGATTATTTATCTTATTAATTGATAATTATTATATTTATTTTATTATATTATTGGTAATTACTAGATGAACGCAATTACTCTTACTATAAATAATTAGGGTTTCCTCTTAGGTGTATTATAAATAGAGATTACCAGACAACTAAAGAGACATCCTCATATTCTAACATCACATTGCTGAAACTAATTTCCTAAAGGGATTTTCAAGCCTCTCATCTCTTTGTCTCTCTACTCACATAATTTCATTCTAAGCGATACACCCTAAAGGGGAACCCGATCAAGATCATGTCTTCGTCCCTCAGCCATACGATCACGGGTCTACCAGGTATTATTTAATCATTATTCACGTTTCATTATATGATTAAGGAATCCTAATCCAATATTTGGTATCAGAGTCAGGTTATGTTGCTTAATCGATTCTTCTTTCGTTTTCCCTAAATTTGGAAGAAACGAGGATTTTGATTCAACCTATTGATTTTCGATGTTTTTATTTTGATATATTATTGAACCACTCATTTTCGAAAATCCACATTGATATCATAAAATAAATTCTAATTTTTTCGAGATCCATAATTATTTTAAGATTTTGAAAATTAAAATTTAATATGAATGTTCTTCATAATTTTCGTGAGTATTCCCTTATTAGGAATGGAATTAATTTTGATTCTATGTTCATCATCATTATTTTTTGTTCATATGAATTTTCGAAAATTAGGAATAAAGAATTTTCGGAAATTAATTATTCCCTTAATTAGGAAATTTCGAAAATAATATTTTTCTTAATTAAAATTTTCGAAATACAAATTGATTCCCTTAATTAAGAATGGATTTGATTTGATTGTGTTTTCCTAAAAAAATAAAATAAAAAAATTGATATCTTAGTCTCCAAGTTTTTCCTTATTTAGGATAATATATTCTTGCCTTATTAATTTTCGGTATTATTATTACTATTTTCAAAAATAGCAGTCGTGTCAAACTTGGAAACATATCAATCTAATTAAAATTTTGAAGACCAAATCTAAAGTCAAATCCTTAATATTCCGCTACTCACCTTATCGGGTTTATGAGTAACATATTTACGTGTTTCCTTTTATTTATCGAATTAAATATGGTAAATCTCATGTTACCGTAATTATGTTTAAAAAAAAAATATTAAGTTTGACAAAATTAAAATTAAATTTTTTGCTTAAACTCAATAACAGGAGAGTCTCCCTTCTGTCCAACGATGATGGGTTATGTCTTGTTATTTGAGTCTAATTAAGCACCTTCACTTACTTGTGAGTACACTTAATTATTAAATATTCACATGACATTTGCCTAAAAACACAATTATTTCTATTCTGTCCAACTATGTTTGTTGCACTTGTGTTTTGCAAACTTAATATGTGCATAAGCTTAAATGTTCACTTCTGTCCAAAGATGATGTGTCACATTCTTATTGCACATACCTTACTTATAATTGTTCATTATGCTTAAATAATTGGTAATTAACCAAAGTGAAAGCTGATTGTTTAAGTAGAACCTAATCTAGTATATTATTTTGATGTTATAATAGATTTTATCACAGCTTCATTATCATAATGGTTCTTACTTATGCCTGCTTTAGATCTAAGTTTCCCTATGTCACTCTAACTTTTTCCTTAGCCTAAGTATCTTAATTCGTCGTTTAACCAGCCCCTAATATGGGAATTGAGACCTTGATTGGTCAAAATCATTCTTCTTGGAAAGATTCCTTGATGCTGACTCTTGGGATGCTGGATTTTGATCATGCACTAATTGAAGCTGCTCCTCTTGCCCTCACTGATAAGAGCACTCCTGAAGATAAGATGGCTTATGAGAAATGGCAAAGGAGTAACAAGATGTGTCTTATGCTTATCAAGAATTCCATCAGCCCAATCATCAGAGGAGGCATTCCTGATTCACCTAACGCTAAGACTTATCTAGCTTCTGTGGAGGAACAATTTCAAGGAACCTCTAAGGTGCATGCTAGTACTCTTATCTTGAAGTTGGTGACTACAAAATATGACGGGCGCACCGGCATTCGCGAGCACATCCTGATGATGAGCGACATGGCCCGCAAACTTAAGGGATTAGCCATGGAGATCAATGAAGGTTTCCTAGTCCACTTCATTATGACTTCTCTTCCTTCTGCGTTTGAAGCCTTCAAAGTCAACTATAATACTCAGAAGGACAAATGGTCCATGAGTGAGTTGATTGCTATGACTGTTCAAGAAGAAGAGCGCCTGAAGCTGGAGAAACCAGATGTTGCTTACCTCATGGCTGCTGAATCGAAGAAGCGGAAGGGAAAATTCCATAAAAAGGAATCTAATAAGGTCCCTAAAACTGATGCAAGTGCACCCTCCAGCTCTAACAAATCCACTAGCAAGTCCTACTGCAAGTTCTGCCGCAAGGTAGGACATAAGCAGTCTGAGTGCTCAAGCTTTAAGGTGGCTGGCTAAGAAAGGTAATCATCTAAATATGATAATTGAGTCCTTTAATTTAAATGTTCCAACTAATACTTGGTGGTTTGACTCTGGTTCTATGGTTCATGTGACCAATTCAATCCAGGGATTCCTTACAATCCGGAAGCTGGAAAGAAACCAAAGAACACTTAAGATGTGGAATGGACAAGAACTATTTGTCGAAGCTGTGGGAACCTTAGAATTACTTATGAAAACTGGAAAATGTATTAAACTTTATGATACCTTATATATTCCCGAGATTACTCGAAATCTTGTATCAGGACCAAAGTTAGACATTGATGGTTTTTATGTTTCCCATGGTCATGGCAAACTTACTATTTGTTTAAATTCTCAATTGTTTGGTACTGGTTTTCTGGATAACGGTCTCTATAAGTTAGAACTAGATGATAACTTCTCCAAATCTTTGTTATCATATAATATTAATGAGAACTTAACAAAGACCAAGAGAAAACAAGACTTAGAAACTTCATCAATGTTGTGGCATCAACGTTTAGGCCACATTTCACGAGATCGCTTATCTCGATTTGTGAAGGATGAAGTCTTACCATATCTCGATTTCACTGATTTTGGAACATGTGTCAAATGCCTCAAAGACAAAATGACATCTACGACGAAGAAAGGTGCCACTAGGAGTTCAAAATTATTAGAACTTATTCATACTGACATTAGTGGCCCTTACAGCATCATTGGAATAACAGGACATAATTCATTTATCACTTTTATAGATGATTATTCTCGTTACATGTACTTGTATTTCATTAAGGAAAAATCTGAATCACTTACAACTTTTAAAGATTATAAAACTGAAGTTGAAAAACAACTTGATCTTCAAATAAAAGTTGTGCGATCAGATAGAGGAGGTGAATACTATGGTAGACATACTGATTTGGGACAAGCCCCTAGTCCATTTTATGAGTTTTGTAAAAGCCAGGGAATTGTGAACCAATACACCATGCCCGGTACTCCTCAACAAAACGGTGTTGCTGAAAGGAGAAACAAGACCCTAATGAACATGGTGCGTAGTATGTTAGCCAGTTCATATACTCAATAGAGTTCCTTCCAAATCTGTCCCTAAAACTCCTTATGAACTTTGGATTGGAAGGAAACCGAGTCTTAGATATATGAAAGTATGGGGCTGCCTTGCTGAAGCTAAAGTTTATAACCCTTTCTTAAAGAAGCTTGACATGAAAGCAGTAACTTGTCACCTCATTGGGTATCCCGATCACTCAAAGGGTTATAGATTTTATTGTCCTTCCCACGTCACCCGCATTGTAGAAACCAAGCATGCTCATTTCCTAGAGGACTTCAAGATCAGTGGGAGCAGTGACAATCCTTACCTGGATTTACTAGAAGTACAAGAGGCGGGGGGAGATCTACATCGACTACTAATTTGCCTTTGATCACTCCTCTTGTAACCATTCCGCGCGTCACTGCACCACCTACTCCACGCTCAGACCTTGATGCTACTTTGAATCCATCCGAGAATGAAGGCACCCTGAACGACAAACATCAGTACAATGCAGAACTCGCTAATCAGCTCAGGAGGTCATCTAGAACTAAAATTGCTACTAATTTTGATGATTATGTAACCTACCTGACTGAAGCAGAAATGGATGCCGGAAGGTATACTGATCCTACCTCTTACAATGAAGCCATTACTAGTGATCAGTCTTCTAAATGGAATAATGCCATGCTCGATGAGCTTGACTCCATGAAGAAAAACAATGTTTGGGATCTAGTAGAATTACCCGACGGAGTAAAACCCGTAGGATCTAAATGGGTGTTCAAAACCAAGCTAGATCAGAATGGAAACATTGAACGCTTCAAAACAAGATTGGTTGCAAAAGGGTTCACTCAGAAAGAGGGAATTGATTATCAAGAGACCTTTTCACCTGTCTCTTGATGAAAAGATTCCTTAAGGATCGTAATGGCCCTCGTAGCTCAATTTGATCTAAAGCTACATCAGATGGACGTCAAGACCGCTTTCCTTAACGACGACTTGTATGAAGACGTGTACATGCAACAACCAGAAGGTTTTAAACCTGAAGGTCAAGAACACTTAGTCTGCAAGCTGAAGAAATCCATTTATAGGCTGAAGCAAGCCTCACGACACTAGTGGTACATAAAGTTTGATGAAGTCATGAAGAAACAAGGTTTCCTTAAGAATCAAGTGGATCAATGCACCTACCTCAAGATGAGTGGGAGCAACTTTACTATACTTGTCCTTTACGTAGATGACATTCTATTGACAAGTAATAGTATAGACATGTTGCATGAGTCAAAGCGCATACTTTCGCATAATTTTGACATGAAGGATCTCGGAGAGGCCGCTTATGTTATTGGCATCGAAATATACCGAGATAGAGCTAATGGGATTTTTGGATTATCCCAAAGGGCCTACCTTGACCTTGTCCTCACTCGTTATAACATGCAACATTGCTCTCCCTCTGTGGCTCCAGTAATTAAGGGAGATGTTTTCGATTCTTTTCAATGACCGAAAACAGAGGCTGAAAAAGAGAAAATGGCGATGATACCTTATGCATCTGTAGTTGGAAGCATTATGTATGCTCAAGTCTGTACTCGTCCGGATATCGCATACATTGCTGGAATGTTAGGCCAGTATCAATCTAATCCTGGTCTAGATCACTGGAAAACAGCTAAGAAAGTACTTCGATATCTACAAGGCACAAAAGACTATAAGTTGACCTATAGGAGAAGTGAAAGTTTAGAAGTGGTGGGTTATTTTGACTCTGATTTTGCAAAATGCAAAGATGACAAGAAATCCACTTCTGGGTATATCTTTATGTTAGCAGGCGGGCCTATCTCATGGAAGAGTCATAAGCAGCAATTAACAACAACCTCAACAATGATGGCAAGAATATGTTGCAGTGTACAATGCAACTTGTCATGGAATGTTGTTGCGAAATCTTATCATTGGACTCAAAGTCATTAACTCCATTTCCAGGCCATTGAAGCTTTATTGTGATAACTCAGTTGTTGTTAGTTTTTCGAACAATAATAGTTCGAGTGGCGCTAGATTTTATCTTGATACAAAGTGCTTGTTCGTACGTGAGTGAGTTGAGGAAAATAAGCTTTGTGTTGAGTATATTAGTACTAAAAATATGCTTGCAGATCCGATGACTAAAGGTCTCCCACCTAAAGTATTCGAAGAACATGTTTCGAAGATGGGATTATCTAAAGACCTTATAATTAGCATATTTGTACTTACTTATGTTTAATAAAATTTCCTCATTTACCTTGATTTGTGTGTCGTTAAATATGTTTATGCATGCCTAAATATACATAGACACTAACTGTACAAATCAAAGTCTAAAGGGCTTACTTATCAATTGATCCTAAAATTTACTTAAGTTTTAAATTTGTAAGTATGATTAATTTGGGTCTTGAGTTGAATACAGATTCAAAGACTGTATTTCTCTGCTACAATTACAGTTTAGGACTAAAATGGGTATTAAAATCTGGCCAGACTTATCTAATGCTCATAATAAATAATCCTTTGGCCAAGTGGGAGAATGTAAGAATATTATGTGGCACCTCACGATTATTTATCTTATTAATTGATCAATTACCATATTTATCCTATTATATTATTGGTAATTACTTGATGGACTTAATTTAATTACTCTTACCATAAATAATTAGGGTTTCCCCTTAGGTGTATTATAAATAGAGATTACCAGACAACTAAAGAGACACCCTCATATTCTAACATCACACGGCCGAAACTAATTCCCTAAAGGGATTTTCGAGCCTCTCATCTCTTTGTCTCTCTACTCACATAATTTCATTCTAAGCAATACACCCTAAAGGGGAACCCGACAAGATCATGTCTTCGTCCCTCAGCCATACGATCACGGATCTACCAGGTATTATTTAATCATTATTCACGTTTCATTATATGATTAAGGAATCCTATTCCAATATAGTATTATTCTTACAACATGCATAATCTAATAGTGTGACATTATTTTAAGAAGGATTTATGGAAGAACTTTTGTTTTCTCATCTGGTTGTTGACTGTTCGATAGAGTAAAGCAATTAACTCCAACATTAATTAAGAAATTCTTGTTGAGGCCCTAATCATTGTTTGGTCTATATCTCCTATTTAGATTTAGTATTTGATTCAGTGTCATTTGCATTTAGATATGTTTACGAAAATAGATTGATTTGTGCTGACCTGCAATGAAGTCAACTCACTCCCTGATGCTACTTCAGCTTTAGTCCCAATTCGAAAGTCTTCAGTGGCTTTTGCCATTTCATTATGATTGCTGATTTCTCTGCCTTCAGAGTCTTCATCAACATCATCCGACATCTCTAGTAATATGTTCTTTGTAAGCTGATTTCTCAGTTCTGACCCTATAATCAAAATTAAACACCTTTCAGAAAGTAATTCACAAGATTAAAAATGTGTTGTTTTATTTTTAAATAACATTTTTATAGTTAAAAAGTATAAGAGCATTTGTTTACCTTTCTCTAATTTTTTTTTCATCCCGAAACAAAAATATTTAGAAATACTTTGTAAAAAAATTCTAAGCTTCTTTTGTTTATTTTCTTCCATTCATTTTTTTTCTCTCTCTTTACTTTTGTACTTATTTCCTCTATCCAAATTACCATAAATGATACTTGTAAACACTAATTGTAAATATTATATTAATATCCATAAGAAACACAAAGATTAAATGATAATTCTAAATAACATTTAATAATTTCAAAAGTGAATTCAACGTACTCATTTTACAACTTAAACTTCAAATAGACAATTATAACCCAAAATCGGAAACCCTAGAATAGAGAAGAAAAAAGTAACATAAGAGATTTTAATTCTGAGAGAAAAGAAGTAAGGGAGAAGGATTACCTGATAGGATAACAAGAAGCTGTGTGTTGTGTATATTTCTCTCACTCATTTTTTTTAATTGTTTTGGGCTATTATTAGACTCCGGTAATGTATTTCCTTTTAATTTATATGATCACAAGTTAATGAGTTAGTTTGACTTATGATGGGTTCAATTTGGGTGAGCTAGTTTCAATTTTTACTACAAGAAAATCATTACATAAAAATCAATTTTTAGAAACAAAAAATAATTAGTTGTTATACTGCCTAATTAGAGACCATTTTAGGGATTAAATAAATTTTTAATTTCTAAATTAGTTTATATTATTGTTAAATCGTTTCCAAATTGGTATTTAATTAGCAACCAAGATTTTTGCTACCAAATTTATAAACTAAATAATTGGTAGTTAAAACCTTGGTAGCTAATTATATACCAATTTAGAAACTATTTAACAATAATAGAAGAAACTAATTTAGAAACTATTTTATTTTTAGTTTCTAAAGTGATCTCTAATTTAATTACCATTGCAACTAATTATTTTGGTCTCTAAAAATCGGTTTCTATTTGATAATTTTCTTGTAGTGTTTAGTCAATACCAAAATTTGCAATTCCTACCCAACTCAAACCCATTAGGTAAAGAAAATAAATAGAAAAGAGAGTCATTATACCTGTAGAATTAGTATTTTGAGAATGGGTAACCATTGAGTTAGATGTTCCCTGCAAATCTCTATCATTAACATCTTTGGTTGTAGCAGGCTCCATCTTAAGATTTGAATAAGGTATCACCATTTCTCCTTCTTCATATTTCTGCATAGATTCAGTGAACCATCGTCTTTTAGGTTATTAATGTTCAGAATTAGTTGTATCCATTACTAATACATGTTTTATTAGTAAGTTTAAATGTTAGAGGAATAGAAAGTGTAAATAACGGCAAAGATTAGTATTCAAATCTCATCAATTAAATATTTTCACTTGAGTTTGGGTGCAATTTCCAGGAAAAAACCAATTGTGATTGTAAGAGACATATCATATTATTCATAAAAAAATTATTTGTTCTTTAGTTTGAGTTTAAGTACCTCAACTTCTTTTTTATTTTGGCAAAATTTATAATATTCTTGATTTTTTTCAAATGCAATAATGAACAAAAACCTACAAAATTACTCTAAGGTATAAGGGCATTATTGAAAGTTTGGTTTCATAAAATAAAATTGTTGTAAGAGTGTGAAATATATATGATAGACGGGTAGGAGTAAGCACAATCTATCACAACTAAGATGAGACACTTCAGGGATATCCCAACCTGTACACATTAGTCAAGTTCATTTCTAACAATTTAGTCTAATGGAACTCTATGTGAATGGGAATAAGATTTGGATGGATATGTTGATAGTCATCATCCGGAATATGCAGAAGAAGTCTTTTTTTTTTTTGCCTAGATAAATATGTGTCTAGATGAAATATAATTTTTCAAAGGTGACATTCTCTTAGTCGGATTAGTATTTATGCCCATTACAATGCATAAAATCACTATCATAAATATCCAAGTGGCAGATAAATGTTAAGAAAGAAGGGAAGGACTAATAGTAGATTCAAGAACTGGAGGTGTGTGTAATCTTAATTAATTCTTTGTTTTTGTATCTATGCAAAGGTAGAGTTTGACAATTTTGTAAAGTTGTTACTTTAAAAAAAAGGTGGATCTGTGATGTCTGGGAAACACGAACAGAGTGGAGGCATGAGGGTTATTGAGATACAGTTTGGGGGCTAAGAGCTTACATTGTCAGGGCAACAAGTGCAGTAGGATGTAAGAAGTGTATTATGCTATTTTTCCTGACTACTGAGAAACATGCTAGCATGTGTAGCTATGATGATATAAATTGTGTATTACCTGTAATTTCTATGAAATGCTTCATTTATGTTGCTGTAATGCATTTTAACAAACGCTAAGTGCAAACGAATAGTTACAAGATGTTCTCTATGGGGATATGTGATGCCTGAGGAAGACTAAAGAGTGGGGCCTGAGGGTTTTTGAGATACAAATTGGGAGTTAAGGCCTAAAATTTTTTATGGTAATTGTTCATTGAACTACTACTATATAAATCAAAAAATTGAAGGCATCAAATACAAAATACTTACTAATGAATGTCTTTTATGTAGAGTGGTATCTGTTGCTGATATTGCCATTGATGGTATCCCAAAACCAGGAGCTTTTTCAACAATTTGTTGTTCTTCTTCCACATTTTCTTTGCTTTGTTTTACTACATCCTCCAACTTCTTCGATTCAACGTCATCTTCATGTTGGTTGTCTTCATGAATCTTAGCATGAATAGATTGGTTTGCATTGTTCTGTGATGAAGTTAACTCACTTCCATCGAATGATGCTGCTTCAACTTCAGTCCCAATTAATAAGTCTTTTGTACATTCTGTAGTTGGATTCTGATTGCAAATCTCTTCGGCTTCAAGAAGATCACAAAGCGATGGACGTAATACATCGGAGACACATGATTCTACTTACGAAGATCATATAGTAAATATTAATATCCTCTATAAAAAGTAACTCACAATAATAACAAAATATGTATGCTTATGAATCACAATTTTCAAGTTCAAACTAGAAACATATATATGTTGTCTTTTAAATAATGATAATTAAAATTCTTGCATGAGTTATATTTCTAGATTATTTAGATTATTCCTTAATGAATAGACTAATAACATTTAGACTCTTCACATGTGAAATTATTACATAAAACTGATGCAAAAATGCTTAATGTGTATATAGTACCTTCGATAGAATTAAAAATATCTTGGAAACTTTGAAGGGATGAAGACAAGGAGGAGAGTTTTGGACAATTCTTCACCCAACAATCTTTTACAGTAAGAAATTCAGTCTTCTGACAAAGGCTTGGAAGTTCAACAAATACTGCAGTTTCCAAATTTGGAATCTCAACTTTTTCATCACTGTTCCCTTGGAATACTTCCTCTAGCATACATGCTTTTATGATTATCAGAACTTCTAACTTAGGTAGCATTTTGGAAGTTGAAATGGGAAAGACACATTTCAATTTGTTGCATTCTTCTAGCAAAAGTGCTTTTAGCCTTGGAAAAAATGGCTTTCTCTGATTCTTTGTATCCTCACCAATTATCTGTTTTAATTCATTGCATCCAGATATGACAAGTGTATGCAAATATGGTAAGCATTCCAACATAGACGCACAAAATATTACTTCAGCATTTCCATAGTCCTCAATTACTAACACTGTAACGTTTTGTAGAGTAAAAAAAATCTTGGAGCTCACAGGTGTTTGAGGCGTATTATTCAATGCTATGTTTTTCAAAGATACATCCATAGTTTGTCCAATCAAATCATTTTCATTGGAGTCATTCACCTACAAGTGATTCACCATAGCCAAAAAAAATGTGTCATGCACCCATTTAGATATTAATTATTAAATAACTTGAAACTTTAGTTCCTCCACCGAATTTTTTTTATCAATAAACAAGTGAATTTTCCAAATTTCTGTTATTATAGATTATAGTTTACCTATTGTTAATAATATCAAGCTACAAAATATCAAATTAACAGTAATTTATTTATAAAAAAATGTTTTGAATTCTAAATCCAAATGTTTTAAATTAACAGTTAATCTAATTTGAGATGTGATTGTTATATGATTGTTCATAACTATATACAAATGCTAACCTTTACATTATAAGTTACATGCATAAAAAAAAATAGAAAACATGTAAGATAAGAAGGGGTGAGAAACATACCATTGAGAGAGAAGAGTCTTGCAATTGATCATTGGAATCCAAAGGAATTTTGGTAGTTCTCCATTTGTTTTTATATTTATGGATCCAATGTAAAATCTTACATTTCATGGAGTTTGATTCTATTTGTGCCTTGAACTCATCTCTGGAAAATGACCTCTTCAGTGATGAACACATAGACTCATTACATTCTGAAAAAATGTCCTCAAAATTAGGCAAGTCTTCTAGATAAACTTGACTTAGAGTAGTGAATATGACATCTTTTAACTCATGATGTAAATCTTCCTCATTATACTTATGTTGGTATGAGCCAAATAAGTATTTTAGCCCAGTACACTCCCTTATATCCATACATTCAAGTCTTGGAACATTTTGAGCAATAGCAATTGGAAGTATAAAGATTAATTGGGGACATTTGTTGATACAAAGAGTGGTTAAATTTGGAAAGGTTGAAGTAAAATTCTTGTTATGATTATGATCATAAACTATTTCTTCCTCTAAATTTTTCCTTTCGTTTTCCTCTCTAACTATACTTTTGAGTTTTTCACAATCATCTATCCACAAGTTCTCCAACAATAGTAGACTTTGTGTGGTCGACAACTCAAACAGAGATGTCAACATTGGGCATCCCCGTATAGTCAAGCATTGAAGATTGCAGAAGGATATCTTGCTCTTTAACAATGCGCCTTCAAAATTTATACAATAACATAGAATGAATTTTTCTAAACTCTTCAGAAGATCAAAGGGAAGGGGTCCACTACATATTTCTTTCAAATTCTTCATTTGTACAAGTTCAAGTACAACCAACTTAGATAAGGCATTTTGCACACGAGAATCAGTATTGTCAATTAGGCATCTGAGTTGTGAAATATTAAATAAACCAATCTCAACTAGATTAGTCGCACCTTCATCATCAGGAAAAATAATCTCAGGTATGAGGTTTTTCCATACTCCTCGAAGTTGCCTTAAATGAAGTAATTCTACTTTTTGCATTAGATTCTTGAATGTATCTTTAGAAAAGGTTTCATCAGCCATGGAAAGATCCAGGACATTTCTTACAAGGCTTTCCTTCGAAATGGAGTAGCCACTAGGGTCAAATATACAAAACCTTTGATAGTTAGGAAGCTTTACATTGTGAGGACTCATTGAAATGAAATTACCAATCAAATACAATTCTTCCAATGAAGTGCAACTTTCAATCACTTCATATGGATTGTTCCATTCAAAATTATTAAGTTTCAAGTTCAATAATTTAAGTTTCACCAATTTTGAAATCTCTCTAGGCAATTCATCCATTGAACACCTAACCAAATCAAGAGTCTGAAGGTCCTTTAGGATTCCAAGCATAGATATGTTACCCAAGGTGAATCCTTCAAGGTATAAAGATCGAATATTGGTTAACAATTGAATTGATTGTGGTAATAACAAAGTTGCTTCTCCATATATATGGGTATTTGATAAGTACAAAACTTGAAGCCCTGCTATATTTTCAAAGAATGAATTTGGTACTTCCACATAACCATATTCATTTAAGTAGACAATAAGAATATCAAGTTTAGATCCATCAAATTTGAAGGAAAACACATCCGTGCTCTTGCCTTCACACAACAAATATTTGATGTTCTTCCCCTTTTCAACCATTGTCATTTCATTCTTGTTAGATGTATTCATTGCCAAAATCTCCTTGTTAGCTATTGATAAAGCCACTTCACGAACCAAGTCATGCATTTTCACACCTCCAAATTCTCCATTCAATAATAAACATGAATCTATGAGTTTATATGTTGCTGCAATAACTTCATTACGACATGCATCATAATTGTAATCATCAACATTTTTCTCAATGAGACCTGCTCCTATGGCAAGCCTGACTAAAAGTACTTCAGATATTTCTTCATCTTCTTGAAACACAGAACACAAAAGGAACAATTTCTTAGCTGTTTTATTCTTGATATTGTCATAACTATACTTCAGACATGCATAAACTTTACTCCAATTTTCATCATCATCACGTACGAGCATGGACTTTTGCAAGGATTTTAAGGTCACATCCCATTCTTTTGGACGTGTTTGGCCCTTTAAACTACCAGCGATAACTGCAATTGCAATTGGCAATCCTTTACATTCTTTGGAAATTTTATGACCTTTATTTAGAACACTTTTAGAGGAAGTATCACTTAAACCAGCATGCTTTTGGAACAATATCCACCCCTCTTCCTCTGGTAAGATATCTAGTTGAATTATCTTTTCACATTCCATTTTATGGCATATGCTCATATTGCGAGTTGTTACAAGAATTTTGCAACCATTGTGGTTGTCCTTAAATGGAATACCTATTTCTTCAAAATTGATATCCCCCCACACATCATCTAGAACTACAAGAATTTTCTCACCATTGGTCAATCTATCCCACAACCTTCTAGGTCTCTCTGATTCAGTATAATCCTTCAATGGTAGTCCTAATGGTCCTGCAATATCATCCTGAATCTTCTTTGTATCAGGGGTATTAGATACTGTAGTATCAATGACTTGATCAAAAAATTTTGATTTCTTAAGCTTCTTACCAATCTCTTTTGCTAATGTTGTTTTACCTGTGCCCCCCATCCCTTGCAATCCGATCATATAGTTGTTGTCATTTGTCAATGCATTAAAGAGTTCTTCAAATTTTAACTTTCTACTTTCAAAAGATATGTAATTTTGAGAAGAATGATATTCAATATCTGGAACATCACGAATGATTCCAACATTTTCAAAGTTGCATTGCATGAGTCTTTTAATCTCTTCTGTCTTACTTTCCAATTCCTTCCCCCTACTATACTGCCATTTGAAGTTAGGACACCTACCAAAAAAGCATGTCATTTTTATTTTGGTGTCTTCTTCAATAAGGTCTTCAACTTGTTTTTGCCAAATTTTGACTTCTCTTCGTATGTTATCATTTCTTCTATTTGCCACTCTAACATACTCTTCTAAAGTTTCCTTTTTTGGTATCAAATTTTTTCTTTCATTTTCAAATTCTCTAGTAATAAATGTGAAGCAACAAATATAACGCGATTGTTCCAGTGTTGCGTTAATCAATTTCTCCAAATTTGACTTTGCTAAATCAGATACAATGCTCACCATCTAAATCAAATTCGACACATGAAAATTAATTTATAATAAAATATTAATATTTTTTTTATGAATAAGACTAGAATAAATTTTCATTATCTATGAAATATTAAATATAACGTGTAAAAAACACATACTCTCAAATAATGAACGTTGTAAAATTGCAATGAAAAATTCATAAATAAGCAAGTACTTTTACATCAATGTAGTATACTTTTTTCATTGATTCCATAAGTAACTATTTGAAATCCTACCAACCCTTAGTTCCCCAATAATGCTTCCCAAAAGAAAATTGATTGAGACTCGTCTATGATACTAGGAAGCACTTTTCTAATTTTGTTAGACAAAACTTTGGTTATAATTTACAAGTGTCCCACTAGAGATATAGGTTTACAGTGTTCTAATTTTATTGGATTTTGGCAACCAAAGTTATGAATGAAACCCCCTGTTATTTTACCAAAACTCTCAAAATGATAAATTAATTGAAAATGTCCTATTTTAAAGTTTTTCAATTATTTTTAATGAAGTTGAATTTGAAACTATAAGTGCCAGCATTTTTTTGACCCCTCACACTGTTATACTACATCCCTGATTTCTATTTTTGTGATCTTACTGATCAACACAATATTATCATTTATTGTCAAAGAAGAAAATTCTATGTTTCCAAGCCTAACCTCGAAATCAATGGTTGTTGTGAACCTTGTTTGAAACCATCACTAAAAAAAATTTTGTAGAGACCAAAATAATTAGTTACAATAGAAATTAAAATAGAGACCATTTTAGAAACTAAAAAAAAAAATTGGTTTCTAAATTAGTTTCTATTATTGTTAAATAGTTTCTAAATTGATATCTAATTAGCAACTAAGGTTTTAACTACCAATTATTTAGTTTCTAAATTTGGTAGCAAAAATATTGGTTGCTAATTAGATACCAATTTAGAAATTATTTAACAATAATAGAAAATAATAGAAACTCATTTAGAAATCAAATTTCTTTTTAATTATTTTAGTTTCTATAAATTGGTTTCTATTTAATGATTTTCTTGTAGTGAATAATTTAGTTACATTCATGAGTATATTGAAGAGAAATAAAACTATGAAAGGAAAGGATATATAATTTAAGAAACTCTTATATATAACTTTTCTAAATTTTTATTTTTAACTGGTGCATAAGCTATTTCTTTTATGGAGAACCTTATTTCCGTTTTTTCTTCTTCTAATTTTATTTCCTAAAAATCCTTATGGAGAAACTCATTCAAACAATTCCTAAGTTTATTAAAAACCAAATGTAAACCTTATTAAGTGAAAGAATAAATTCATTAGATGATTTAGTGAGTGATTAGATGATGACATGGCTCTCAGGACGATAAATCCCCAAAAAAATGCCAATGAAAAATGAGAATGTTATCCTTCTTATAAGAAAAAGCATAAAACCAAAAACAGAAAGAGTTACCTAGCTACTTTAGAATATCTGAACAATGTAATATGCATATCTCTATTTAACTACTAAAATAAAAAATGTGAACAAGGTAATCATTGTAGTGTGTTTTAAGGTTTTTAAAACTCTTTGATCTTTTTGTATCATAATTAGATGATGAGGAAAGTCCTTACGATATTCTCCATGATAAATCTCGAAATCTTTCTTAAATATAAATATATTAAAACTAAGTCTGAAATGCTTTAAAGGAGATAAACACGCTTAAGAAAAATTAAGATTAGTTTAGTAAAAAAGAGATAGTTTGAAGAGTCAACTTAGTTTGTGATTAGAAAAAGACAAATTAGCTAAAGTTAAAAAAAAAAACTAAAAGGTGAAAATTTTAGTTTAAGGACTTGAGAAAATTTGTATATTTATTTTCTAAAGTAAACATGGGTTTTGAAACATAGAAAATTATTATTTAATAAAATTGGGTTAAGTTATGAATAAATTGAAGAAAAGATACCTTCATTTAAGTGTAGCCATTCCTTTTGAATAACGTTTGAACACACTCTGAACAACTTGTTTTTATTAAAGACGACAAAAAATGTCACCATGAAAGAGACTAACCCGCATGGACAAGAAAACATGAAATCAAAGTCTCAAACATTTCTTCTATAGATCCATTAATGGGTAACGAAACCAAACATCCATAGCCACCAATCATACTACAAAACCCTCCTTTTGCTCCTAGAGCATGAATGGCGAACGACATGAACAGAATGAACGACGTGAATGGCATGAACGGAATGAACGGCGTGAACGGCGTCATTTTGGAGAACGGAGTCAGCGCCAAGGTGGTTGGAGGGAGGAGTAGAGGGGAAAACGTACATTGCGTTCTACTCAACCGTCTTCTAACTCAGTCTCTACTTTCTTCTTTTCAAACTTCCCAAGCTCTCAAGGCAAATACGATATGATGAAGATTTTTCAGAGCTGGACAAGGGTGAAGGAGGTATTCATTTCTGGACGTAGAAACAGGTGGGGAAGACGGTTTGGGTTCGTGAGATTCTTTTCTGTCCCAAATGAGTCCAAACTGGAGAAGGAGTTGGATAAGATCTTCATTGGTAATATGAAACTCTATGTTAATCTGCCAAAATATAGGAGAACTGAGTATTCTCAACAAGCTGGGACACTTCTTGTGGGAGACAAGGGCAAGAATCAACGTTCCCATGGAAAGGTGCAATCGAAGGAAGAGGAGGAATGGAGAGAAGTAAAGAGGAGGGCCGCACGTAGGGACCACACTTTGAAGTACACGTATGCAGAAGTTGTTAGGAAATCTCCACAGGACCAGTGGAAAGGTCCATGTATTGAAACCACATAAAAAAATTCTTCCTTGGATGACAACCGGTGCAGTGTTCGAAGACTTAGAACCTTGGTCTGCCTCTTTTGTAACGAGCCACAGGTTAGTATGGGCGAGGTGTTACGACCTTCCTCTACCTCTATGAAACAAGGATTGCTTGTCTAAGATTATTGGAGAGATGACAGATCTGGTATCCATTGATGAGGTAACTGAGCAGTGGGAAAACCTTGAATATGTGCGAATCCAATTACGGGTGACCAAAACGAGTAGAATCAGAATCACAAATGGGTATCAGATAAATGGTCCAATATACAATATTAGTGTTATTGAAGGGGAATCCGATCAAGGAGGACGAGTATGCAGTTGCCCTGAACACAATTATACTACCTCGGATAACATATCTTCATCGGACACCTTCATCGTGGAATCTGTTTTTTCGGACAAAGCATTGGAATGTAGGGACATTGATGCCGGTGGCACTTCTCGACTGGGAAAGGAGGATGAGGAAGACAATGAAATGACCCCACAGGCAAAGTCGAGTCAATTAAGGTAACTTACTCAGTATGAAAGGGGGAGGCAAAGCAAAGACAGTTTACCTTATACAAATAAGGTAATACGTGAGCAGGGGGTTCTGCTATTGGGGCAGCTTTATTTGTACAAGAGAAAGTCAACTCTATATGTTTCCTCATACATAATGCTCTATCTGACCTAGTTCACTGTTCTCGAAACCTTAACTCCCCTCTATCCAAATTAAGTGTGGGCATGCTTTCTAAGGCCCAAATTAACAATAGTGGGGTTTTGGGCCTAACGAAACAGGGAGCTAGGGTTGCTACGAAAATGGATCATGGAAGGGCGGGGCAAGGGAAGTTCACGACGCCGACGATGACGACTAGTGGAGGATCAGAACCGACAATGGAGGCTTCGATTAATTTCTTTGGAGGTAGGTACATGGAGCCTACCTACGGATCCCCTCATCCAGGTGGCACGATTCGAAATGGCGAGCCTAGAGGAGGACCTCTGTACAACCTTACGCCCAACCAAACCGCGTCCCATGGTGAACCAAGCAGTGTGGGTAGTTCCACGTCGGTGAGCAGAGGCCCAACCAATGACGAAGCCTTGCCAATTACGGATGAAGAACCCATCACGTTGGAGAATGTGCGGAGGCTGCGAGGACTGTGGGAACAAGGTACGAAACCATCATGCCTGCGGTGGAGGTCTAAGGGAGGATTAGGGCCGCTGCATTACGGGGTCAATTCATCATCCAGGTTAAGTCGAGGCTCCTTTGCTGAATCTGATAATGATATTGAACACTGCAATAACAAATTAAGGGTTGAGGATTGTGTAGCTGAATCTGAACGTATTTGGGATGCGGGGAAACATCTAGGGGTGAGGTGTTCCGGGGAGGAGGTGAATATTGTAGTTGAATTGGAAAGTATGGAGGAAAGGGATAAGGAAGTTAAGAAGAATGTCGAGGAGGGTACTAGTCATGCTGAATTATGGTCATATTCAATCTTAATATCAGGGGCTTGGGGGGGGGGGCACTAAAGCTAATTATTTGAAACACTGTATAGCCAAGGAGGGTGTGAAATTTGTGTGTTTGCAGGAGACAAAAACTGTGTCTTTTACTGATAATCGCTGTTTCTCTCTTTGGGGGGATAGTAATATAGGTTGGGTGCATTATGAAGGTGATAATGGTGCAGGGAGCATGTTATCAATGTGGCATAAAGATAAATTCTGCTATGATTCGCATGTTGTCGGGATAGGTTTCATTGCGGTGGTAGGTCAACACATTAAATCTAGTTGTATGTGCTTTGTGGTTAATATCTATGCAGCCTACAACCATAGTGCAAAAATCACTTTATGGGAAGCTTTAACTTCACTGAAGAGGAGTTATCAGAACATGGCTGAATGCTTTTGTCGAGACTTTAATGCTGTAAGAAGGGAGGATGAGAGGTGGGTCTAGTCAGAGGAAGGAAATAAGTGGATTTAACTGTTTTATCGATGCAAACAGTATGGTGGACATTCCAAGTGTGGGCAAAAAATATACATGGTTCAAACCAAATGGAACCGCTAAAAGTAGGTTGGATAGAGTCCTGGTTTCTGAAGAATGGATCCAGACCTGGCCATTCTATAAGCAATATGTGCAACAAAGAATTGTGTCCGATCACTGTGCTATTGTGGCAAAGTCTTGGGCCAAAGATTGGGGCCCTAAACCCTTCCGTTCCATAGATGCTTGGTTCATGGAGCCAGGGTTCAAGGAGTTTGTGAAGGAGAAATGGGGGTCGTATAATGGACAGGGAGACAACATATCTAGCCTTAAGGAAAAACTAAAATACTTGAAGGCAGACCTCAAAGTGTGGAATAAGAATGTGTTTGGGTGTTTGCAGACAAATCAAAAGCAAATCCTGAAGGATATTGAGATCCTTGATGTTAAGGATGATAATGATGATTTAGAGGAGAGCGATCGGATAGGAAGAATGGAATTACTCAGCCAATTGAGAATGATTGATAATAAGTTGGACTCTCTTACAAGGCAAAAATCAAGAACAAACTGGTACAAGTTTGGGGACATGAATTCCAAATTTTATCATACGGTCATTACGTGGAGAAGACTTAAAAACGAAGTCAAAGGTGTGCAGGTTGGGGGGAAATGGTGTGAGGAACCGAAAGTAGTTTGCAGGGAAGCTAAGGCTTTGTTTGAAAAGAGGTTTACAGCTACACGAGACTTTGGAGTAAATTTGGGCTCTGTGGAGTTCAAATCCCTCCCTCATGAAATCAGCTTAAGCTTGGTTTCGAGTTTTACAGAGGAAGAAGTGAAAGAAGCTGTGTGGCAGTGTGAAAGATCAAAGAGTCCAGGGTCGGATGGTTTCAACTTTATGTTCATTAGGAATTGCTGGGATGTCCTTAAATCTGATGTTATGGAAGCTGTAAACTCGTTCCAAGATACTGGGGTTATACCAAAAGGCTGTAATGCTTCCTTCTTTGCTTTGGTACCTAAAGTGTGTGACCCTCTTTCACTGGATCAATTCAGGCCTATATCCCTTGTAGGTATGTTCTATAAGATCGTGACTAAGGTCCTAGCTGGCCGTATGAATGATGTTCTTCATTTGATTATCGACGAAAACCAATATGCCTTTCTGAGGAATAGAGGAATGCTAGACAGCGTGCTCATGGCAAATGAGGTGGTGGAGGAGGTTAGGAGGAATCGAAGGAGTGCTCTTTGCTTCAAGGTGGACTACGAGAAGGCTTACGATTCGGTGAGGTGGGACTTCTTATTTGATATGTTGCAGAGGCTAGGCTTTCATAGCAAATGGGTGAGGTGGGTTAGAGGATGCTTGGAATCGTCCTCCATCTCAGTGCTCGTTAATGGAAGCCCAACAGAGGAATTCAAACCGTTAAGAGGATTAAGGCAGGGTGATCCTATGGCGCCTTTCTTGTTTCTTGTGGTTGCTGAAGGTTTAGCTGGTTTAGTGAGACAAGCGTCTAAGCAAAATATGCTAACAGGTGTGAAGGTGGGAAGGAGGGAAATTGTATGTAGCATGCTTCAATTTGCAGATAACATTCTCTTCTTATGTGAGGATTCTTTCCTTAATGTATTCACTATAAAGACGATTCTTAGATGCTTCGAACTAGTTTTTGGTTTGAAAATCAACTTCCACAAATCAAAATTGGCTGAGATAAATGTTGATAGGTTTACCTTGGAAACCTACGCCAAGACTCTTAATTGCAACACAATGAGGATGCCTTTCAAGTACTTGGGGTTAGAAGTAAGAGGTAACCCGAGGAAGGTACAATTCTGGGAACCGATGGTCAATAAAGTTAGTGCTAGAGAGAGAATCAGGAATATCCAAAGAAGTTTTTTATGGGCGTGGGGTAGAGATAATAGATCTATACCGTGGGTAAGTTGGGGGAACATTTGTAAACCCCTTGAAGAAGGTGGTCTTGGAATCAAGGATGTCAGGAAGTTTAACTATGCTTTAATGGAGAAATGGAAATGGAGGTTGATGAGTGACGAGAAAGGGAAATAGAAAGATATTCTGGAGTCCAAATACTCAGCGACATCTGGTAATGACCATGCACGACCTTGCTACCATTCTTGGTGGTGGAGAGATTTAGAAAAAATATGTATGGAGGGTAATGGGGAAGGCTGGTTCCAACAAGCTGTTACATGGAATGTCAGATCTGGGGACTTAGTGCGCTTTTGGGAGGATCTGTGGGTTAATAACAAAAGTCTCAAGGAGTTAAATCCTAGATTATTCTCTCTCTCTCTCAACCAAGGGATGAAGGTGGGTGAGACTGGATTCTGGGACAGTTATGGGTGGCATTGGCACTTAAATTGGAGAAGGGAGAGATTCCATTGGGAATCCATTCTGAAGGATGAATTATCAGAAGTGTTATCTAGGGGTGTTATGCACAAGGATTCTAAGGATTTTATTTCTTGGAATAGGGATCCAAAAGGTTTTTTCTCGGTAAAATCAGCATATGGCCTTTTAGCTAACCAAGGAACCAAACCAAGTAATGATGTTTTTACGCTCTTATGGAATACCAAAGCTTTCCCAAAAGCTTTAATAATAGCTTGGAGAATCCTCCTGGACAAAATTCCAACTCGTTAGAATCTTGTGGTACGAGGGATTATGGTGAATTCTCCTTTGTGCGTTTTATGTAACCAGTCAGTAGAAACTACCCAGCATCTGTTCTTGGATTGTACCTTTGCTTATCGTGTCTGGACACTATGCTCTACATGGATAGGTGTTCTAGGTGCATACAATAAGGATATATGCAACCATTTTCTGAATTTTCATCTTTCTAATATGTCCGAGAAGCAGAACCAGGTCTGAAAAGGAGTGTGGGTGGCCATTCTACGCTACATATGGGAGCACAGGAACAATGTGATCTTCAGACAAGGGGTCCCTGACCATGAGGAAGCCTTTCAAGCAGCTCAACTTATGTCCTGGCTTTGGTTGAAACATAGGGAAGGGTCATTCTCATATGCTTTTTCTGATTGGCTCTTAAATCCAATACAATGCATGTTGTGTGTACGCTGATTATTCATGGCAAAACAGGTGGTTTCCGAAGGTCTGTTCACATCAAAACTGAACCAAGCAGGGTCTCCATGTGGGTTTTTGATAGAAAGACGCCATAATTGAATTGGGTTCGTTGGTGACGTTGGGTGTCCTATTTGGGCTTTGGTGCTGCTGCAAGTACGGTGCTATCACTAGGATGGGCAGGGGAACCTGGTTAGGATGCTCTTTTATCAGTTTCGGTTGGCTGGCTACACTAATTTTATGAGGATTCAGAGTCATGCTGGAGATAACCAAGAAATGGGGCTGGTTGGACCCCTAATTATTTTGTATTCTTGTGCTGGTTTGGTTTTGTTTATTTGGTGTCTTTGTGGGATATAAATGCTGCTTTGGCCTTCACAAGTTGTGTCTGTCTTAGGCAACAAGCCTTATGTTGGTGCTAGACTTTCTTTTGGGAGTTGTTAGCGGTTGGAGGAAGTATGAAATAGGGTATGCTTGGTTAGGAAGTCTTATGGAACGAGAAGACTTAAGTTAAACTTTTTCATAAGTGGTTATAACAAGAAAGATGGTTTGGTTGCACTGATGGAGCCCCTGTTTGAGCAATGTTACTTTGACACCGAACCAACCAAGGCAATTGCCGAAGGTGGAAAGATTATTAAAATAGTAGGCTCGGTGTTGTTGGAGTGGTGGGAGTGTGCTGATTTGGGTGGTGTATGGGAAGGATGGAATGTGCAAGTTGTATGTACATTTATTCACGTGAGCTGGTTTTGCTTTTTAGGGGCCTTTTTGCTGCTGTGCTGAGGAAATGGACCCTGACTCATGCTTATTGTTATGAGCCTAAGCTTGATGAAAAGATTAGGCTTGCCTTGTTGGTTATTCCGGGTGTATCATGCATTTTTATTTTTCTGTTTTAATTGTTTTTTAAACTTGTTGTTGATGGTTATGTATAAGGGTTGAGACACCCCTAAAGTGGCCCCTTTAATTTATTTAATTCTTTGCTGATAAAAAAAAAACATTTCTACTATAGATTCTCGCAATTAGATTTTTTTTTTATTAGATCCTATTTTTATGAAGTATTATTAAAACAACAAATTATAAATCTTGATCACACTTTTGTTTATGAAACGCAAAACCGTGACAGTTGTTTGCTAAGTCATTCTAGCTATCATAATGTTTCTTAAAGAAAATATTTAGTATTTAATGTTGTGTGGATTTTATTCAATGCATCATTATGCTCATGCCGCGTTAACATACAAAACTATGAAGATGAAAATTTAAAGTGAAAACTCTCAACTGGCATAAAAAAGACTTTAACGAATCTTTTCTCAACTTAGTATCTAAAGGAATATTTCTAGTTGTAGAAGAATTAAACAAGTGATCAAAACTACAAAATGCTATCAGTTTTATTACTCAAAACTCTAATTGCCTAGATCTTCACGTGAACATTATTCATGTTCAAATAACAATAGAGTGATTAAATCTTGTATCTATAGTAAGATGACACCTCCTTCTAATAAGAAAAGTCTTTGTGATCTTTTAGATCACTCCAATCTTTTACCAAATCCTTAGTTAGAAGTAGATGTTTTCCAAATAATACTCGTGTTTAGCCAAATGTGATTATGATCTAATGAATACCTAGAGTCCTACCCAAAAGTGGTTATGTTCTAAAAAAAAATACTTTATTTTAGTTAGAAGGATCTATGTTCCAAACAATACTTGATTTTATCTAGGAGTAATTGTATTCCAAAAAAATACTTAATGGTTCACTAGGAGTGGTTAAGGTTCAAACAATACTTGAGTTTCTAGTTGGGAGAGGTTCTGTTCCAAATAATACTAGGGCTTTTAGTCCGGAGTGAATATTTTCAAATAATACTTAGGTTGTTTCAGTTGGGAGTGGTTGAGTTCCAAATAATACTTATTTGTATTTTTGCAACATTAGTTTGTTTAGTGAAACTAAATTAGTTAATTGGAAATTGGACATAGTTTGTTATTTACGGATGAACCAATATAAAAGTATGTTGGATAAATCATTCTCATCTCAAATTTTCTTAAATTGCATGTTATTAATATTTATCTAACTTAAGATGGGAGTCTTGCTAAAAACAAGCACTACTAGAAATCATTAATTATAAACCAATTTTAGAGACAAAAAATTATTAGTTCTATAGTGACTAAATTAGATACTATTTTATAGACTAAAAGAATTATTGGTATCTAAATTAGTTTTTAAATTAGTTTCTATTATTGATAAATAGTTTCTAAATTGGTACCTAATTAGCTACCTAAGTTTTAGCTACCAATTATTTAGATTCTAAATTTGGTATCTAAAACCTTGGTACCTAATTAGATACCAATTTAGAAACTATTTATCAATAATAAAAGCTAATTTAGATACCAATAAGTTTTTTAGTCTCTAAAATAGTATCTAATTTGTCAATATAGCAACTAATTATTTTTGTCTCTAAAATTTGTTTCTATTTAATGATTTCCTTGTAGTGTAGCTTTAAAATGGATTTTTGACAGTGCGCCTATCAAACCTACAAGTACGTTTGACAATCTTCACAAGACAATATCCTTTAGAAAATACAGTTTAATAGATCATCTATCAAGTATAAACTTCATTTTTCAGTACTAAGCTTTGTGCAAAAGTTTCAAAAAGTCTTAAAATACAATTCAACCCTATGTACTTGTGTTTTCACCCTTTGTTTTTTCGGTTGGATTAGAACAATTCTCTGCTCAGCTATGCTTTCTATCAGAATAAATGGCAGTTTGGTCGGTTTTTTTCCTTGTACTAGAGGTGCCAGACAAGGTGACCCTTTGTCTCCTCTACTTTTCTGTCTTGTAGAGGAAGTTCTTAGTAGAGGTTTCTCTAAGCTTGTGAATGATAAAAAGATTTTACATATGGCTAGTCCGCAAGATTTTCTCACTACCTCTCATATTTTATATGCTGATGACATTTTTGTTTTTTGTAGGGCGGATAATAAGTCTCTTAGAAATTTAAGTATTTTTCTTAAAACATATGGTGATTTTTCGGTTCAATATGTTAATAATTCTAAGAGTAGGTTTTTTTTACCATGGATAATTCTGCAAGATTTGTCACCAAAATATAGCGTATTCTTTCTTGTAGTCATGGTTATTTGCCTTTCACTTATTTAGGAGTGTCTATCTTTGTTGGTGCTCCAAAGTGTCGATTTCTTCAACCTTTGACTGATAAAGTCAAATTGAAGCTAACATCTTGGAAAGGTAAATCTCTTAACATGATGAGTCGAATTCAGTTGGTCAATACGGTGGTTACTGGACTTCTAACTTATAACTTTAATTTGAATAAATGGCATGTTTCTCTTCTTAAGCAAGTTGAGCAGTGGTGTCAAAATTTTATTTGAACTGGTGATATTCTAAAAAAGGCATAGCTAACTTTAATTGGGCTACGATTTGTTCTCCTTTTGTAAATGGAGGTTGAAGATTATTAACCTTCACCATGAAAATAATGCATATCTTCTTAAGTTTGCTTGGAACTTTGCTTATAGCAACAGACCTTGGTCTTTGCTCTTAAAAGCTAGGATTCTTAAATCGAAATACGAGTTTAGAAGGGTTTATAGATCCTCATCTCTTTGACCTGGAATTAAGTAGTTTTATTTTATTATACTTTATTATACTTCTTGCACTGTTGGTATATGTTCTTTTATTAATTTTTGGAATGATAAAAGTGTTCTACTACTTTTTTAGCAAATATTGTAGGGTTATCTGATGGTGCTAGCATTCCGGATACCGTCTCTCAATTTTAGATAGGATGTGATTGGAATATTCCATTATCTTTACAGCAGATGCCTCATCTTTTTAGTCATATCATGGTTAGGGAGGAACATCATATTCCTAATTGTATTCTACATGAGTCTGGGCATTTCACTCTTAAATCGGCTATGACTTTTTTCTTGGAACCAGGAGTTCCTTGTGGTTGGGGTAGATTTATTTGGTCATTATATATTTCGCCTTCCAAAACTCTTGTACTTTGGAAAGTTTTTCATGGTTGTCTCCCTACATATCAGCATATTCAGAATAAAGGTTTGCATATTTGTTTTATGTGTACACTTTGTGAAAAGAACGAGGAATTTATTCAACATTTATTTTTTAAATGTTCTAATGTTTTGCATATTTGGAGTTGAGTTCGACAATTTTTTCTTACTTCATCATTTCTCTAATAAGGATGATCTTTTCTATTTTATTCAGAGTGATGGTAGTCCTTTGGTTAAATTGATTAAGCTTGCTATGATAACTTTTTCTATTTGGATGATATGGCGTATAATGAATTATGCTCGATTTTAGGATAAGATTGAGGCTATTTCGGTTATTAAATATTTAACTTGTCTAGGAAAATTCATCTAAAGCTTCAATGAAGAATGGTGTGTTGGATTTCGGTGTAATTAAGTTTTTTGATATAAATACTTGTATTGGTAAAGTTCTCTGTCCTTCTCCTGTTAGATGGGAGTTTCCTTCACTAGGTTGGGTTAAAATTAACACTGATGAGGCTGCTAGGGGATATCTTGGTCTTTCTACTTGTGGAGGTATTTTCCGTGGGAGTATGGGGGAATTTATTGGAGCCTTCTCTGCGTTTCTTGAAGTTCAAACTGTTTTGGTTGTTGAGTTTTATGGAGTTATACAAGCTATGAAAGAAGCTTAAAAGATGGGGCTTACTAATGTTTGGCTGGAATGTGATTATGTCTTGGTTTGTGCTGCGCTTACTGCTAGGACAAATGTTTTGTGGATGCTTCGTAATCGATGAAATACTTATCTTAATTACTGTAGGAAAATCATGTTTAGAGTTACTCATGTTTTTCGTGAAGGGAATGCATGTGCTGATAAGTTGGCTAATTTAGAATTTATAGATAGAGAATCATTTCATTGGTATAATAGGCTTCCATCTATTCTGTTCTTAGAATTCTTTATGAATGTGTATAGTCTACTTATGTATCGTTCTTGTTAACATATGAGTTTCTTATATATATAATGTGTAAATGGATAACTAAGTTTAAATGGATCACACTGATCATGGTTTTGAAGTCTGTAATTTGAAATTTTGATGTTAGAAACAATTTCAAAGAAATGCCATAATTGCAATGATAATACCGTTGCACCCTTCAAAACCTTAAAATTTAAATCGTAATTGCAAATGAAGACAGGGATGGAAAAATTTCAAAAGAAAAGTGATGAAAAGAAAAGAAGAGGATGTGATTTGTGTTTACCTGAAAAGATGTGTGTTGTGCAATCTTCTTCTTCCACAAACCTTCAAGGACTGAGATAATGTTGTCTGCAATTAGAGTTTAAATGCAGCATACCCCATAGAGTAACCTTTTATCTCTGAGCTTCTCTTCTTTGTTGTTTTGAGTAAAACCTTGGAACTAGTTTATAAAATAGTTTTTAAATTTGTATTTAAATTAACTATTAAGAATTTAACTACTAATATATTCTAAACTAGTTTATAAAAAATTAATAGAAACTAATATAAAATATAAAGTAGTAAATAATTCAAACTTTGATAGTTAATGGTTATATACTAATTTAGAAAATATTTTATAAATTTTTATTAATAATATAAATTACTTTTAATATCTATAATTTTTTTAATTTATAAAATAATTTTTAATTTAATGAAATAGTAACTAATTATTTTAGTTTCTAAATGGGAATGAAAAAAAAAATTCAATAAAATTTTCTTAGTGAAAAGAAAATAACTAGGTCTTTGAAAAGGCTTTTTCCATTTTAAGCACATAATATCCCTTCATAAACTGTCTCTCGTTTTATTTTATTTTTTTTTCTCAAGTACTATTGCCTAAATTTAATGGATTTCAATTGAATTAAATGTGACGTGTCATTATATTAATTAAGAGATGAAAAATGTTCAAATAATTAATTTCTGTAATATCATACTAAAATTGGATTTTTATTTAGTAATTTAAAATCAATTTTTTTTTATCAATAAAGAATGAATTAAAATTAAACAAGTATCCCAATTCTTATAAAACTACGAAAGAAAAAAAGACAATTAAGCCAAAACAGAATCAAAGAAAAACAACAAAAAGTTTGCTACAAGGTTGCTGCAAGATTATGCAGAAAATTCTGCAGCAGAAAGAACCAAAATACAGCAGCCCCTACCCCATATGACAGCACAAGACCCATGAAAGTTAACTCTTACATTAATTTTTCAGCAAATAAACCACAAACCATATTACCACCTATATTCAAACAGAACTTCTGATAAACTTTCCCACACAACCGCTCCTCCTACACCCATCTTCCACTGCTTCCTACTTATTCCTCACCAAAAGTCATCACTTTCAGCAGCTTTGTAAACAGAGGCTGGAGTTCATAAGCCAATCCGAGAGAGCAAAATTAAAGGAAGATATCCTGTGCTTCAACCTTAGCCAAGACGATATCTGAGCTGAGTGAAAAGTTTCCTTAGCATCGGACCCCTGCTTAAAAACTACTACATTTCTCTGTTTCCAAATATACCGAACAATGGTTATCCACATTCTCTTCCAAATCGTATTCTGATTGGAAGACAAGAATACTGAGTGAAAGTTCTCAAAATGATGTTTGATATCATTATGTTGTACAAACAAGATACCAATCCATTTATAACAGGGATACCACACTCGTTGTGCATAAATACAATCAAGAAACAAGTGGTGTGAAGATTCTTTTGCTGCTTTACAGAGCACACATACTGGAGATATACCCACCATACCTCTCCTAATAAGGTTATTACTAGTTGGTAGTCTGTCAAGCAAAATCCTCTACGCTGTGATTAAAGCCTTAGGCATCGCTTTTGCTTGCCATAAGAGGTTAAACACATTGTCTGTAAAGCCTCTAGGATGGTTACTCAAGCTCGTATAGGCAGATTTCACAGAGAATACTCCTGTCGGGTCCCCTTTCCATACAATCTGATCCATCTTTTCCTTATCCATGTTTCCTCTACTAATGAGATTAAGCATTTCTCCCTCCATAATGAATTCCCAATCAAACCTCACCTTCCTCCAACTTAACCGCCATATCCATCTAGAAACCCCCAAAAACCTACCTCCCCCACCTTCTTCCCTTGGTCCAAAGATACGAAATAAAACCTAGGATATAAGAAGCTGAGTTTATAGCTGTTTTCCACCCACGCATCCTCTCACAATCTAACTTTGTCCCCTGAACCAATTTTTCAAGCTATCTTTTCATGAACCCATCCCTCTCCTTCATCCTCACCACATACCTTATTCAAGTCTGGCCACCAGCTTGAGTGATATTTTGTAAAGACTTGATTTCTTCTTGTTTTGTTATCATATTTAGAGACACGAATGTCTTTCCACTTCCCTTTTTCCTCGATCAGAAGTCTCCATTTCCATTTCACTAAAAGTGTATGATTAAACTTTTGAATATCTTTTATCTCTAATCCTCCTTCCTTCATGGGCTTACACACAATCTCCCATTTAACCCAGGATATACACTTTTGATCACTGCCCCCAAACCCAAAGAAAACTCCTAGCAATGAAGAAATATATTTTTATAATTTATTTTTTTATTAAAAAAGTGAGTTTCTGATTTTTATATTATTTACTGTTCATGACAATTTTATGTTGTATTTCTTTCATTTTTAAAATTATACTTAATTTTCTGCAAATCCTTAACTTGCACTTCACGGATAAAATTTGTTATAATTTATTTTATTTGTCATGTAAACATTTTTTTTTTAATTTAAACTATGACATGTAATCATATTTTTATAGAATGTTATATGTTCATTGGTCATATCTTATATTTTATATAATAAATAATTTTTTGAATTTTTAAAGTATATACAAAATATTCTTAGAAAAAGTTACAAGAAAAACGAAAATTTTAATTTCTATCACAAATGGTCAAAGCTTCAGTTTTACATGAAAATTTACATACAACAAGCTCACATCCACTGCATCACACAATAATGAATGTTATAAAATAAAGAAATACAAACTTCCGTAATGTGAATAGTAAAAGATGAACAAACAAACGCTAAAACAAATGTGACTATTAACTTCTAAAGAAAAGTGTTGCCATAAAATTGAATCTATGTAAATGATTTATTTTTATGAAGTTAAAAAATCTAAAATTATAATAAAAAAATTTATTATGCAAAAATTGTGTAGCTTAACCAACACTTTTTTATGCCGCTCAAATTCGGGCAAACATATCGATCCTGTTTTGCTGCATGATTTTTGGGTACATAGTGAGAAAGAATACTCATTTGTCATATAATCAAGTGTCTCTTGAGCATCTTTAAAAAATCTACACTAGACAATATTTTTTTAAGCTGCTAAATCTCATTTTAGTTAACGACACTTACTTAAGCCACTAAACCTCACTCTAGTTAAGTTTGCTTAACTAGAGTTATGGTAACTTAAGGAGCAAGTTACCTTCATACTCTTCATTTATAAAGAACTCAAATGCACACCGTATTTAGATTTGCACTAATTGAACAAAGTATTCATAATTGAAACTCATTTTCTCTCCTAAATCTCCCTTTTCTAGAGAGCCTTCTTGGCCTAGTGAAAACCATAAAAAGTTGGCCTTACCTCTTTCTACCTCCTCACACCTAAATCACTCGCAAACTTCACCAATTCACTCTCAATCTCGTTACAAACCTTCAACCATTTCGCTGCCACTCCAATGCATCTCCTTGGATTGCATCAACTTTAAGAAAATACATAACTCTCTCTAATTTTTTGAACTCAAGTATGGTCTTGGACTATCTATAGACACACTTGACACTACAAACGCACGTAGGGACGGATCAAAGTGAATCTAGTTCTTCCCACAATATTTTGGAAACTGTGTAATACTCAGAGATGCTCCTCTCTCCCTACTTGATCGAGTTTATTTCTTGAAGAAGGAAAAATGTGCGGAAATGGTTGCTTTTGGAAAATCTCTCCTTCCCATATATCTCTTGCGTTATCGATAAAAATGGTTATTTGAGCGATTTTGAGTGACAAGACTTCGAGTTATCCAAGAAAACACGATAACGTTGCAATCTCTCCATTGACAAATTTGAATTTGTTCCTCGAGAGCAGAACCCTTTTCATCGCACGACTCCATAAATAATAGTTACTACCATCAAGTTGAGACGAAACCAACACGGCTCGCGGATTCTCTCCGAAGTAAAATAGTAGAGACTTACTACATCTTGTGGGAGTCATCGGTAGTCATGGTAAAAGATAGAAACAAGAAGACACAAGAACAAAAAGAAGGGATATCAAAGTGACACATGTCAAAGCGGGTTTAACCCGCTTTGATATCATAAAGGATTTCATGGATTTAAGAAGAAAGGAAAAACAACATGAAACTTTGTATTCATGTCATTATGCATGTATACACACCAATAAAGTTTTATATAAAATACACACCAGTAAAATTTTATATAAAATACAAAGGAGAGAAGCACTTGGCATCATAAAAGAGGAAGCATATAGAAAAGTACATAAGAAAACTAAAGGTCCAACAAAACATAAATTATAAAAAAGAAAGATTATAAGAGCATCTTCACTCGTGTAAGAGAAAAGTTATTAATATTTTTGTTCCTCCGCAATACACAATAGTTTTTTTTACCTTCAGTCCATGTATTTTTTAGTTCATGCCAATATAGTACTTATGTATATGTCAATTTTTATTTTAAATCCAACCACATTAGTTTCATGTAATTATCGTCAGTCACTTCAAAAAAATTTAACAGAAACTAAAAAACAACTTTTTAAAAGTACAGAACGAAGAGATACGAATAAAAGGCATGGAACAAAAATAAAAATATAGCTAGGAGGGAAAATAGTTAACAAGGTTTAAAATAGAGGTTTAACAAAACGTTTTTAAACTTATTAAATATTGTTTAATGTTTTTTCGATGATTTTGACAAAAATGATATTGAAATAATGTTATAAACTGATTACAAATAAATTGAGCTGTCGTGATGTTTTTCTAAACTGTATTTATACCTTTTACTTTTTTCCATTACAACATTAACCTCTTATGTGAGAAATGATATCAAAGCTTTTAAAACTTTAAGCGATATTTGCATAAAATAAAAAGATTCGGCGATGGTGTTAACGCGCTTCCATGACTACTAAGGAAGTACTTTCATTGCTTTTGTGTCTGTACAGATCATCTCTTTCACTGTGTTGCATTATTGCTTTCTCTTCTTCTAACAGTTAACCTCATCAATTCCTTCCATGGAATGGCGTCTTCATCATCCAAACTCCCATGGATGTACGATGTGCTCATCAACTTTAATGGAGAAGACGTTCAAAGGAAATTTGTTTCTCATCTCGATTCTGCCCTCTCTGCTGTTGGCTTCACCACTTTCCTTCACCACCCCAATGCACTCCACCCAATTCACATCCAACAACCTATTCTCAATCTCTCTCGTGTAGCAATTGTTGTTTTCACCAAATCCTATTCTCAATCTTCTTGGTGTCTTCATCAGCTTCAACAAATCATTAGATGGCAAGAAACTTATTGCCGACATCTTCTGCCCGTTTATTACGAAATTCTGCCATCTGATGTACGTCTTCAGAAGGGTGATTTTGGAAAAGCCTTCAAAGCAACCGCAGGACAAGAACTGGAGCATGGCATGTCCAGGTGGAGCCACGCACTCACCAAAGCTGCAAATTTATTTGGATGGGATGAGAGCAATCACAGGTAAATCACTCACTCAATCACCATATTTTAAGCTTCTCATTTAATTTTGGTACTACATGATTTCTTCTATATGATTGGTATTGAACTTGAAGGAGTGATGCTGAACTAGTGGACAAAATTGTTAAGACCGTTCTTAATTTACAAGTCTTGTCTGCTACTAAATTTCCAGTTGGATTACAACCCCGTGTGGAAGATGTGATTCAAACAATAAAAAGTAAATCCACTCAAGTTTGTACCATAGCGATATGTGGAATGGAAGGATCTGGTAAAACCACCCTTGCCAAAGCCATCTACCATCAAATTCATGATTCATTCAAGGATAAGAGTTTCATTGAAGATATTGCACAAATTAGTCGAACGAGAGGGGACATTCATTTACAAGGACAACTTCTTTCAGATGTGCTAAAAACAAAGGTGGAGATACATAACGTTGACATGGGAAGAAGTATGATTCGGGAAAGACTTTCTGGGAAAAGGGTGCTTATTGTACTTGACGAAGTGGATCTCTATTGTCCATTATTATTCGACCTAAGGGAAAGTCGTGCATGGTCCGGTGAAGGAACTGTAATAATCATTACAACCAGAGATGAAGACCTACTGAGGATACATCAAGTTGATTCTGTTTATAGTATAAAGCCAATGAACGAAAATGAGTCCCTTGAGCTTCTTAGTTGGCACGCATTTAGAGAACCAAAACACAAAGAAGAATACCATCTCCTTGAGCTTATTGTGGAGGACTACCTCTTGCTCTTGAAGTCATTGGAAGTTATTTATATGAAAGGACCAAAGAAGAATGGAACAAAGTAGTGTTAAGATTAAACAGTATTCCCCTGAATGAAGTTTCACAGATATTGAAAATAAGCTTCGACGGTTTAGATACTCAAATGGAAAAAGATTTATTCCTTGATGTATGTTGTTTCTTTGTTGATAAGGCCAGAGACTATGTTACCAATATCCTAAATAACGGTGGAGTATTATACGCTGACAGTGGAATAAGAGTTCTGATAGAGCGTAGCCTCATACAAGTTAAAAAGAACAACAAATTGGGAATGCATCCTTCGTTACGAGAAATGGGAAGAGAAATTATTGATGAAATTTCAAGAAAGGAATCTGTGAAGAGCAGTCCACGGTTCATTGATGAGGATGGGGAATATGTATTGACAGATAATACAGTAAGAACATTCTCTATATATGGTTTTGAAAATTCTTTTGGAAGTGTTTGCTTCCTCATGTGTAATACATTCATTTGTTTTACTTTGCTCCTTTCATCACAGGGGATAGAAGCCATTGACGGATTGTTTGCGAAACTGCATTCATCCAGAAGAGATTATCTTTTAAAGAAAAGATACAGATCAACACTGCTGCAACCAGATCAAATACAGCTCACTGGAAATTATGAGTATCGTTCTAAGAATCTGAGATGGATGAGTTTGCACGGGTTTTGTTCAAAATACCTACCTAATGACTTTTATCTGCATGATGCAATAGCGATCGATTTAAAACACAGTCTTCTTCGATTCGTTTGGAAAGAACCCAAGGTTTTTATTACGTGCCATTTTCTATTAAAATATAAAGCTTAACTAAAACAAAAATAGTAACCTACTACTACTGCTTCATTTTGATTTTCGTATTTAATATTTCTCAAAAAGACTATCTGTATGCAGGTTTTGAGGTGGCTAAAAGTTCTTAATCTTAGTCACTCCGTGTACTTGACAGAAACCCCTGACTTTTCCACACTACCAAGTCTTGAACAGCTCATTCTCAAAGATTGTCCAAGATTGGTCCAAGTACACCCATCTATTGGTTGTCTCTGCTATCTTACATTGCTAAATCTGAAGAACTGCATAAGTCTAAGCAATCTCCCCAGAAAGACATACAAGTTAGAATCTTTAAATACTCTCATTCTCTCTGGCTGTTCGAAAATTGACCTGTTGGAAAAAGATATAATGCAAATGGAAACCTTGATAACACTAATTGCTGAAAACACAGCTGTGAAACATGTGCCTTTTTCAGTTGTAAGCTCAAAAAGCATTGGATATATTTCCCTACGTGGATTTAAGGGATTGTCTCGTAATCTTTTTCCTTCTATCATTCGGTCTTGGATGTCATCAACAATGAATACCGTATCTTATACTCATTCATTTTGCACGGATATGTTGGAGAATAATTGGAATTATATTGCGCCACTGCTTAGCACCCTTCCAAATCTTCGAAGTGTTTTGGTGCAATGTGACTCCGAGTTTCAACTATCTGAGCAAGTGAAAAATATTCTGGTCGACCATTTTGCGCATATTACAGAATCAGGAATTTCAAAGCAGCACTTCAGGTCTTCTTTCATTGGTGCTGGAGTGTACCATGAATTCTTAAGTGCTGCCAGCGATAACATATCTAAGGTTCTTCTCCATCTTTCCCTTTGTTTATAACCTTCACGTTTAGATGTTAATTAAACCAACATAAAAATAATCTGAAAAAAGTGTAGAAACTACAATTCTAAACTTTTAGCACCCTTAGCTTCTACAGCCACACAACTTCATACAAAAGTATCTGATTTTATTAATCAACTGACTAAGTGATTATTTTCTCTTTCTTGTTGCTTTACTAGCTTTTTGGTTGTTTTATTCCAAATGATCGCAGAAATATAAACTGAAAGAAACGAAAACAGAAATGCATTCTAAATCCCTTGGTGATATAACACAACAAAACTACTGACCAGATTTATTGTTTGCAGAAGACAATTTGAATAACAAAATTAGATAAATGACTAAGCTTTCTAGCGCATGGTACAGGTATTGGCAAGCAGTGAGACATGTGATGTTTCTCTCCCAGGTGACAATCATCCTCATTGGTTGGCCCATATGGATGAGGGACATTCTGTTTCTTTCAGTGTGCCTCCAGATCGTGGCATGAAGGGAATGGTTTTGTGTGTCGGTTATTTATCAACCCATGAAATCGTGGCAACTGAATGTTTTAGAAGTGTCTTAATTGTTAATTACACAAAGTGCACATTGCACATACACAACCATGGGACAGTAATTTCCTTTAATGATGTAGATTGGCAAGGTATAATGTCAAATTTAGGATCAGGAGACAAGGTGGAGATTTTTATAAGTTTTGGTCATGGATTGGTAGTCAAGAACACAGTTATTTATCTGATATGTAGTGAATCAAATGACTTAGAAAAGAAGCCTGCGCTAAAGAAAAATCCCCTCGTTAGATTCATAAAGAAAATTGTAATGTGACTTCACTGGTAAGTTATTTATCTACTTCTTTGTGAACAGCAGATCCCTTTAGTTATGGAATTAATTAATCCTGTTGTCGTTTATTGCAAAAAAATTTTTTCATCCTTTCCTTGTTTTTCTTTGGAGTATATAGTTTATAGTTAAGAAATTAATGTTTATTTACCCTGTTCTCGGTCCTCACATTGTGCTTCTTGGCTTTACTTCACCTGTTTATTGTATTTGTTTTCTTGTGGTTAGTTTTGTCAATTTTTTTCCCTTTCAGCATATACTATTTCTTTAAGAAATCATCTTTTTTACATTCATTATGATATAGATAGCTTCTATTTTATATTGTTATGTTTTCTTTATCAACAACAATAAAGAATCAATAAATAAGCTTAAATAATTTATTTTAAACAAATGGTTCGATATTGTTATGTGTTTTGCTTTGGTATCTAATATGCAGTCTCTGATTTTGTTTCATCATTACAAGCACCGTAGCCTCATCCCTTAAAGACTAAATGAAATAAATTTTAATCTCATTTCCCGTTTTGCACTGATTGTATTTGTTTTACTTATAGTTAACAGTAGTATAATCAGACTCCTGAAATGTTAGATCTAAATGAAAAAGGGATGGAAAGAAAAGAAAATTTCAATAAAAGTTCCTTAGTGAAAAAGAAATAACTAGGTCTTTGACATAAGCACACAATGTCTCTTCATAAACTGTCTTTTTTTCTCTCTCTCAAGTACTATTGCCTAAATTTAATGTGGCGTGTTATTATATTAATTAAAATATGAAAAATGTTCAAATAATTAGTTTCTGTAATATCATACTAAAATTGGCTTTTTATTTAGAAATTTACAATCAAATTTCATTCCTAACAATGAAGAAATATATTTTTATAATTTATTTTTTATTAAAAAAGGTGAGTTTCTGATTTTTATAGAACTGTTCATGACAATTTTATGTTGTATTTCTTTTATTTTTAAAATTATACTTAATTTTCGACAAATCCTTAACTTCCACTTCATTTATTTTATTTTATTTTTCATGTAAATATATATATATATATATATTTTAATTTAAACTATATTTTAAATTAATCTATTATAGAATGTTATATGTTCATTGGTTATATCTTATATTTTATATAAAATTTTGTATAAGAAATAATTTTTTGAATTTTTAAAGTATATACAAAATATTCTTAGAAAAAGTTACAAGAAAAACGAAAATTTTAATTTCTATCACAAAATATGGTCAAAGCTTCAGTTTTACTTGAAAATTTACATAGAACAAGCTCATATCCACTGCATCACGCAATAATGGATGTTATAAAATAAAGAAATACAAACTTCCGTCCAAATGTGGATCGTAAAAGATGAACAAACAAATATGTCACTATAAAATAATAATGAATTAACTTCTATAGAAAAGTGTTGCCATAAAATTGAATCTAAGTAAATAATTTATTTTTATGAAGTTAAAAAATCTAAAAAATTATAATAAAAAAGTTTATCATATAAAAATTGTGTAGCTTAACCAACACTACAAGAAAATCACTAAATAGTAATTAATTTAGAGACTAAAAATAATTAATCACTATATTGACTAAATTAGATACTATTTTATAAACTAAAAAATTATTAGTATCGAAAATTGTTTATATTATTAATATAAATTTATAAAATAGTTTCTAAATTTATATTTAAAGTAACTACCAAAATTTTAGCTACTAATATTTTATATTCTAAATTAATCTGTACAGACTAATTTAAAAATAAAGTAATAAGTACCTAAAATTTTGATAGTTAAAGATTAGATACCAATTTGAAAACTTTTATAAATTTTTATTAATAATTCAAACTACTTTAGATACTATCTTTTTTTTAGTTTATAAGATGATGTCTAATTTAGTCAAATAATAACTAATTATTTTGATTTTTAAAATTAATTTTTATTTAAAGATTTTTTTTAAGTGCAACACTATTTTATGCAGCTCAAATTCGGGCAAACATGAGCCTTGCTGTTTTGCTACATAATTGGTTCAACCTATGTTGATTTCTGGGTACATGGTAAGGAAGAATACCACTTTTAAGGGTTTAGGGTTTATGAGCCTTGCTATAGGATTTAAGGTCAAGTTTACATTAGAGTTTGTTTAGTTTTTTAGGGCATTTGTTGTAGGATTTATTTATAGTTTTTTTTATAAGGATTAAAGTATTTTTGAAATATCTTTTTTATTAATTTTTTTTTATGATTTTTTAATTTTTTTTTTATAGATATAAAATTCAAATAAATATTAAAAATAAATAAAGTTAGTGTTATGGTAAAGTCAACTAGATTAGTGTTAAATTTATTTATTTTAATATTTATTTAAATTAATGTTAATTAGGTCAATATTAATATAATATATTTTTAATATTTATTTAAGTTAGTGTTAATTAAGTTGATACTGATTTTATTATGTGTATGTCTTTGTAGCATAGAATAGAAAGAGTAGATAATTCTTAGATGACAAAAATGTGGTAATTCATGTGACTTTAGTTTTAAATCAAAACATAGAATTTTTCTCTCAGTATTCTACACAAATTTCCTCATACTCATCATTTTATCCACACTTATCTCTTTTATTTTTATCTACATAAAACTCATTTCTCTCTCAACTTTTATTCACTATCATTTAAGCAATGTCTATCACAATACAAAAAACAAGGCAAAGGTGCTTATGTTTTGTCTACTCTTTTTTTTTTTTTTTGCATGAAACTCTTTAAATTCAATTCATGTGTTTTTTTTTTGTTTTGTATACCTTTTTGTGTGTAAGTTTACTTTTGTTAAAGATTAAAATACAGGCAATTCATGTGTTTCTTTTTTGTTTTGTATACCTTTTTTTTTAAAAAAAAATTACTTTTGTTAAAGATTACAAGACACTTACGAGGAAGATTTTTTTAAACAAAATTATTATTATTAGTTTCGGTCACACCAACACAAACTAAATAAAAAAAAATATTTCATTTAAATGATGAAGTAAATAAAATTTAAAAAATGCATTAGCGGTATTTTGGTCGATGCTAAACTACTTTAACCAGTATTGTAAAAAGGTTCAAAGACGATGATTATTGGAGCTGTACGATGACGTATTTAGAGCATTCGTCTATAGATTCATCGTCTAAACATACACGTTATAGACGACGACTTAAGTCGTGGTCTACAATTTTCACATAGACGATGATTACAATTTTCACATAGACGATGATTGACAATCGTGGCCTATAGTTATACTTATAAACTAACTTTTTAGAGAAATCATAGTTTATATCTCTGGGCAACAAAAATAAACCGTGGATATAATCATTACCTAATGTGTCATAGATTAAAAAAAAGAATTAGGAGACCATATAGATGATGGTTTCTTGCTATAATAGTTGTCTATACAGTGATATAGACTACAATTTTGGTCTGAACCATAGTTTATATTATGAATTTTTTTAGTATATTTTGTTTAGTTCATTTCTTCCTCTTTATTAACATGTAATTGAGTAAACCACACCAGATGCATAATTATGACAATAAAAAATATAAATACTATAAAATACTCATAAAAGAACAAAATATTTAAAGTAATCAAATTTCTTTACACAAAGTAATCAATTATGTTTTAAAAAAATTATACACTAAAAATGTCTATACACTGAAACATAAATTGAAACAAATATTATACAACCTAAGATTTAATTAATCAAATATCATCATCAATCCTAAAATTGTAAAATTGTAGAAGTGGAGAAAATATGTCGCCAAAAAATTCCTCATATAATCCATTAATTCAAAATCGAGTGGTGACACATCCATAACATACTGCAAGATAGAATAAGTTGAAATTGGTCCATAAAGTAGAGATTATTTTATATAAAGAATTAGTTAAATGTGATTACCTAGTCTCAACCTTTGTCAATGTCAGCTCGTACAATGGTAGTCATTTATTGTATTATATAATAGCCATAATCATACCCTCTCGATTGTTTATTGCACTAAATTGAAAATTAATGCTATTTATTTCAAAAAAAGAAGAAGATAGGAAACTAATTAATAAAAATTACAAATAACCTTTAGGTGCAACCATGTAAGCTTTTGAGACTTTAAACATGGTCAACCTCTCAAAATGTTATATCCATTATATGAGCTACATAATAAAAAACACATGTTAGGAAACATTTAAGTAATAAAATGATGTAAGTTAATAATTTAATCTTTTGCCGATAAAAAAAAGTTAATAATTTAATTACTAGTTGACTATTTGCTTCAGATACACGAGTGACTTCTTGTGTAATGAACCACGTAGTAGTATGATCATTTAGAGATATCAAGTAATTGTCACTTTTTTTTATCAGCAAGAAATAATAAATAAATATGGATCACTTAAGGGGTGACCAAACTCTTGTACAAGAATTAAGAAGAAGATAAGATAGGACCTCACATACCAACTTATTCCAAACTCTCAACAAAAACTACTACCTATTCCTTACAACAAAACTAACCAAAGAAGCCCACCCTTGGCAACAACTAGGAAATAACAACACATCAAACACTGAAATACATAAAGACATAAACAAACCACCAAACACCAACCTCCAAAAATATTAGAGCCTTTTTTTAAGAAAAAAAAACTTTACAAAAAGTACAACACCTTAGAATACCATGAACACAACAAAAAAACTCGTAATCCTTTGCACGCCACTTTTGCATGGAGTCTCTTTTTTATAATGTGAGAAAGAGATGCTCCTATTGCATAATATCCCCTTACTCCAACTAGAGAGACAACATGCTTATAACAGTCTTCTAAAAACACAAGTTCTTCCTTCCTAAAAGAAAGAATTACAAATACATACCAAAGTAAAGAAGACAATACTAATTAACAAAATTCATACATATTGTAGGTTTCAAGCACCAGTCAGAATAAGATAACTTTGCATCTTTTTCTTTACTAGTAATCCAAGTCCAAACTTTTCTTTGTGCCACGACAAACACCTCCAAAATAATCAACTCTCGCATTCTTAAAGACACACCTATTCTGATATTTTCAAATTTTACCAACAATTGCAATCCACACCCCTTCCCAAATTCTAGATATTGATCCTTTAACATTTGCATAAATGATAATATTATAAGCTTTTAAAACTTTAATATTTGCAGAAAATAAAACCAGACTCTATGTATGTTTTCAAAATGAAAGTGTATAAAGTTAATATGTAATTTTTAAAAAACTTAAAAACTTTCGTAGTTATTAGTGTAATATATGTTTTTGGGTGATGATACTATAATTGTTCCTAATAGGGAGAGGGAACTTAGAGAACTATTGAAGTCTTCTTCTCCTTCCTTCGGTTGGTCAGGTTGCTAGGTGATGAACTGGGATTCTTCTCGTCCTCCTGCTTCTCCTTCGGCACTCGGTCTCGGGTGACTACCGGATGGTGGGAGTACTTGCGAAGGCACTCCGACGCTCAAGTCAGTAAAGCGGGTGATGGTGTTTTGGTAGGTGAACGATAATAAATGACGTACCTTTCTCCTTGGGATGTGTGCTATTTATATTATTATAGGCCTACCTTGTTGGGCCTGTTTATCGGAGTGGACCTAGCTTAGGGTTGTATTACCTAATTCCTAATAACGGATTAACTTCACTGACCTTGGCTTGAGCATTAGCGGTAGTATGGGTCGGCCGTCGACCAGGTTCTCTTGGTCTCGGTTGTCTCGGCCAAGTCTCCAAGGTCTCGAACAGGTAGACCAGGTTTTGGTCGTCTCGGCCAAGTCTCTTAGGTCTCAGCCAGGTTTCCCTGGTCTCGGTCGTCTCGACTAAGTCTTTAAGGTCTCAACCAGGTAGACCAGGTCTCGGTCAGCCAGGTGGATCTCGGTCAGGAAGACCAAGGATCGGTCTCGGCCATACACCGGTACAATAATATTCACAGAATAAAATCATCCACTTTAATACTCCTAAATATTATATTCTAATAATATTTGTTTTATTTTTTAAGTTAAAATTTTAATATACATTATTATATTATTAAAGTGGGTTGTTAGGTGAACGTTATTCTCTTTAAAAGTGTCAAAAGAAATATTTAAGAACGGGAGAGTTGATTATTTTGTGATTCTAAGTAGCCGTTGGTCTAATTTGTTGACTGGCTAAAGTAAAAAAGGTTATGCAATGGTGTGTTAACGCGCTTCATCCAATATTAAATGAGTACTTTAAATGAGTTTGTATCTCTACAAATCATTTCTTTCACTCTTTTGCATTAATGCTTTCTATTCTAAACATTTCATCTACTCATCAATTCCTTCCATGGAATTGGCCTCTTCATCATCAAATCTGCCACCGATGTATGATGTGGTCATAAACTTTAATGGAGAAGACATCCAAAGGAAATTTGTTTCTCATCTCGATTCTGCCCTCTCTGCTGTTGGCCTCACCACCTTCCTTCATCACCAGAATGCAGACAACCCAATTCACATCCAACAACCTAGTCTCAATCTCTCTCGTGTAGCAATTGTTGTTTTCACAAAATCCTATTCTCAATCGGCTTGGTGTCTTCACCAGCTTCAACAAATCATTAGATGGCAAGAAACTTATTGCCGACATCTTCTGCCCGTTTATTACGAAATTGAGCCATCTGATGTACGTCTTCAGAAGGGTGATTTTGGAAAAGCCTTCAAAGCAACTGCACACCAAACGTTTTCAGGACGAAAACTGGAGCATGGTATGTCTAGGTGGAGCCACGCACTCACCAAAGCTGCAAATTTCTTTGGATGGGATGAGAGCAATTACAGGTAAATCACTCACTCACTAAGCTTGTACTTCAATTTTGGTAATACATGACTTGTTCTATAATATTGTTATTGACTTTGAAGGAGTGATGCTGAACTAGTGGACAAAATTGTTAAGAGCGTTCTTAATTTACAAGTCTTGACTGCTACTAAATTTCCAGTTGGATTACAATCCCGTGTGGAAGATGTGATTCGAACCATCAAAAATAAATCCTCGCAAGTTTGTACCATAGCGATATATGGAATGGATGGTTCTGGTAAAACCACCCTTGCCAAAGCCATCTACCGTCAAATTCATGGTTCATTCACGGAGAAAAGTTTCATGGAAGATATTGCACAAGTTAGTCGAACGAGAGGGGGTGTCCAATTAAAAGAACAACTTCTTTCAGATGTCCTAAAAACAAAGGTAGAGATAGATAGCGTTGAGATGGGAACAAGTATGATTCGGAAAAGACTTTCTGGGAAAAGGGTGCTCATTGTACTTGACGAAGTGGATCTCTATTGTCCATTATTAATAGACCTATGGGAAAGTCGAGCATGGTTCGGTGAAGGAACTGTAATAATCATTACAACCAGAGATGAAGGCTTACTGAAGATACATCAAGTTGATTCTGTTTTTCGAATAAAGCTGAACGAAAACGAGTCCCTTGAGCTTCTTAGTTGGCACGCATTTAGAGAAGCAAGACCAAAAGAAGAATACTATTTCGTCCTTGCAAGAATAGTAGTTGCTTACTGTAGAGGACTACCTCTTGTTCTTGAAGTCATTGGAACTTATTTATATGAAAGGACGAAAGAAGAATGGAACAGAATATTGTTAAGATTAGAAAGTATTGCCCTGAATGAAGTTCCACAGATATTGAAAATAAGCTTCCACGGTTTACATAGTGAAATGGAACAAGATTTATTCCTTGATGTATGTTCTTTCTTTGTTGGTAAAGGCAGAGCCTATGTTACCAATATCCTAAATGGCTGTGGGGTAGACGCTGATAGTGGAATAAGAGTTCTCATAAAACGTAGCCTCATAAAAGTTAAAAGGAACAACAAAATTGGAATGCATCCTTTGATACAAGAAATGGGAAGAGAAATTATTCGTAACATTTCAGAGATGGAGAGGCAAGTGCGGTTTGTCGATGGAGAATATGTATTGACAGATAATTCAGTAAGATTATTCTTTATATGTGGTTTTCAAAACTTCTCTTTGAAGTGTTTCCTTTCTCATTTTTAGTACATTTGTTTTTCTTTGCTCTTTTCACAGGGGACAGACTCTTGGGCAGTGCCTGTGAAACTGCGTTCAGCCAGAAGAGAACCATCAAGACTGCTGAAACTCGATGGAAATTCTGAGTACACTTCTAATAAACTGAGATGGATCAGTTTGCAAGGGTCTTTTTTAGAATACCCATATATCGATTTTCCTCTGCATGATGCAATAGCGATTGACATAAAACACAGTCTTCTTCGACTCGTCTGGAAAGAACCCCAGGTTTTTATTACTTGCCATTTTCTAATAAAACACAAAGCTAAACTAAAACTAAAACAAAAACAGTAACCTGTTTCATTTTTTTATTTATTAACAATAAACAATATATTAAAAGGAGATACTTTATGGTGTCCCAATCTTATACAAGAACCAACATTCACAAGACATAGACAACCCAAACAGCAATTTACAGGCATAACAACAAAAAAGTTTGAGTTGCTATAAAAAGAGCATAACCATAAACCTGCATAAATCCCTCAAACCCATGTGATATGCATACTGCTGTTTCATTTTGATTTTCTTCTCTGATACTTGTGAAAAAAACTCTCACGGTGTAGGTTTTGAGGTGGCTGAAAGTCCTTAATCTTAGTCACTCCATGTATTTAATGGAAACCCCTGACTTTTCCGGACTACCAAGTCTTGAACAGCTCATTCTCAAAAATTGTCCAGGATTGCGCCAAGTACACCAATCTATTGGATGTCTCTCCAATCTTACACTGCTAAATTTGAAGGACTGCACAAGTCTAAGCAATCTGCCGAGAAAGATATATAAGTTGAAATCCTTAAAAACTCTCATTCTCTCTGCTTGTTCGAAGATTCATCCATTGGAAAAAGATATAGTGCAAATGGAATCCCTCATAACTCTAATTACAGAAAATACAACTGTGGAACAAGTGCCTTTTTCAATTATAAGTTCAAAAGGCATTGGATACATATCCCTACGTGGATTTGAGAGATTGCCACCTAATCTTTTTCCTTCTATCATTCGGTCTTGGATGTCTCCAAAAATGAATCCCATATCTTATAATCATTCGTTTTGCATGGATATGGAGCATAATAGTTGGGATGATATTGCTCCATTGCTTAGTAGCCTGGCAATTCTTCGAAGTGTTCTGGTGGAATGTGAAACTGAGTTTCAACTATCTGAGCAAGTGAAAAATATTCTGGTCCAATATTTTGCATATATTATAGAATCAGGAAGTTCAAAGCATCACTTCAAGTCTTCTTTGATTGGTTTTGGAGCGTACCAAGAATTCTTAAGTGCTGCCAGCGATAACATATCTAAGGTTCTTCTCTATCTTTTCCTTTGTTTATAACCTTCACTTTAGCTGTTAGTTAAGCCAACATAAAAATAATCTAAAAAAAGTGTAGAAACTACAATTCTAAACTTTTAGCACCCTTACCTTCTACTGCCACACAACTTCATACAAAAGTATCTTATTTTATTAATCAACTGACGAAGTGATTATTTTCTCTTTCTTGCTTTACTAGCTTTCTGATTGTTTTTATTCCAAATGATGGCAGAAATATAAACTGAAAGAGACGACAACAGAAATGCATTCTGAATCCCTTTGGTGACATAACACAACAAAACTACTAACCAGATTTATTGTTTGCAGAAGACAATTTGAATAGGAAAATTAGATAAATGACTAAGCTTTTTAGCGCATGGTACAGGTATTGGCAAGCAGTGAGACATGTGATGTTTCTCTCCCAGGTGATAATCATCCTCATTGGTTGGCCCATATGGACGAGGGACATTCTGTTTCTTTCAGTGTGCCTCCAGATCGTGACATGAAGGGAATGGTTTTGTGTGTCGGTTATTTATCAACCCATGAAATCGTGGCAACTGAATGTTTTAGAAGTGTCTTAATTGTTAATTACACAAAGTGCACATTGCACATACACAACCATGGGACAGTAATTTCCTTTAATGATGTAGATTGGCAAGGTATAATGTCAAATTTAGGATCAGGAGACAAGGTGGAGATTTTTGTAAGTTTTGGTAATGGATTGGTAGTCAAGAACACAGCTGTTTATCTGATATGTAGTGAATCAAATGACTTAGAAATAGAAAAGGAGCCTGCGTCAAAGAAAAATTCTCTTATTAGATTTATAAAGAAAATTAGTAATGTGACTTCTCTGGTAAGTCATTTATCTACCTCTTTGTGAACAGCAGGATCCCTTTAGTTATGGAATTAATACTTGTGTCCTTCATTGCAATCTATTTATTTCCCATCCTTTCCTTGTTTCTCTTTGGAGTATAACTTATAGTTAAGAAATTAATGTTTATTTACACTGTTCTCAGTCCTCACATTGTGCTTCTTGGCATTACTTTACCTGTTTATTGTATTTGTTTTCTTGTGGTTAGTTTTGTCGATTCTTTTCCCTTTCAGCATATAATATTTCTTTAAGAAATCATCTTTAAAGAAAGACATTCATTATGATATAGATAGCTGCTATTTTATATTATTATGTTTTTTTATCAACAATAAATAAAGAATCAATAAATAAGCAGAAATAAGTTTTTTTAAACAAATGGTTCGATATTTCTTTTAAGATCGTGACCATATTTGGAAAAACCTAGTTGAAAACTTGAAAATTACATATAATGGAAACCTAAACTGAAAACTATAATGAAAGCTATAAATGAAAATTGCAAAAGAAATTGATAATTAAAATTCGTTGCATTTAGTCTTAAATAAAAGGAATGAGGCTACGGTGCTTAGTATGTTGAAACAGAGGCTACCTAGCAGATAGCAAAACTAAACACAACAAAATATCGAACAACAGCTGTGTTTATTTCATAATGCAATGTCTCTTTCCAAGAGACTTTCTTAATGAAAAGAATTGCCAAAGTAACAACGAGAAACAAATCCAATAAAGAGATAAAGTAAAGCCCAGGAAGCACAGTGAAGAGTTAGAAACAGGGAAAAACAGAGAAAGAAAGGGATTAATTCGATAACTAAAGGGATCCTGCTGTTTCAAAGAAGATATATGACTTACCAAAATTCACATTACAATTTTCTTTTTCAATCTAATGGAGTAATTTTTCTTTGGCGGGCTCTCTTTCAAAGTCATTTGATTCTCCATATATCAAATAGAGAGTTGTGTTCTTGACCACCAATCCATGACCAAAACTCACAAAAATCTCCACCTTGTCTCCATATCCTAAATTTGACATTATGCCATGCCAATCTTCATCATTAAAGGAAACTACTGTCCCTCGGTTGTGTATCTGGCATGTGCACTTTGTGTAATTAACAATCAAGACACTAGCAAGACATTCAGGTTCAATGATTTCAGAATTTGATAAATAAGCAACCCACAAAGCCATTCCCTTCATGTCACGATCTTGAGCTACAGTGAAAGAAACAGAATGCCCCTCACTCTTATGGCTCAACCAATAAGGATCATTGTCACCCGGGAGTGCAACATCACTAGAGTCACTCCTTCCCAATGTCTGTACCATGGAATAAAAAAAAAATAATTATTTATCTAATTTTTGCTTTTCCAATTGTCTTCTGCAATCATTATTTTATCACTGAAAATTACAAAACGGGCATTTTTAATCTAAGCAAATCTGGTTAATAGTTTTGTTGTCTGTAAATCACCATCATATGCATCTCAGTTTTCATCTCTTTCAGTTTATATTTCTACGATCACTGGCAATAAACAATCATGAAGCAAGTAAAACAAGAAAGTGGAAAGCAATTGTTTAGTACTAAGTATAAGCATAATGACTTGGTTAGCTGATTGTTAAAATCAGAAACTTTTAGATGAAGTTGTGAGGCAATAGAAGAGAAGGGTGTTAAAAGTTTAGTACTGACTTTCTGTCAGATACTTCTATAGGATTATTTTATGTTCCTTTAATTAATAGTTAAATGATGGTGAAGACAATAAATAAAGGGAAAGCTAGAAAAGAACCTCAGATATGTTATTGCTGATAGTATTGAAGAATTCATTGTATGTTCCAACACCAATCAAAGAAGACCTGAAGTTATGCTTCAAAATTCCTGGTTCTGTAGTATTTAGATCATATTCGACCAGAATAGTTTCTACTTGCTTATATAGTTGAATCTGGAAGTCACATTGCACCAAAACACTTCGAAGATTTGGAAGGGTGCTAAGCAATGGCGCAATATAACCCCAGTTATTATCCTCCATATCCGTGTAAAATGAATGAATATAAGATAAGGGATTCATTGTTGGTGACATCCAAGACCGAATGATAGAAGGAAAAAGATTACGAGATAATCCCTTAAATCCACGTAGGGAAATATATCCAACGCTTTTTGAGCTTACAACTGAAAAAGGCACTTGTTTCACAGCTGTGTTTTCAGCAATTAGTGTTATCAAGGTTTCCATTTGCATTATATCTTCTTCCAATAGGTCAATTTTCAAACAGCCAGAGAGAATGAGAGTATTTAAAGATTCTAACTTATATATCTCTCTTGGGAGATTGCTTAGACTTGTACAGTTCTTCAAATTTAGCAATGTAAGATAGGAGAGACATCCAATAGATGGGTGTACTTCCACCAATGCTGGACAATCTTTGAGGATGAGCTGTTCAAGACTTGGTAGTGTGGAAAAGTCAGGGGTTTCTGTCAAGTACACAGAGTGACTAAGATTAAGAACTTTTAGCCACCTCAAAACCTGCATTGAGATAGTTTTTGTGAAAAATATTAAATACCAAAATAAAATGAAACAGCAGTAGCAGGTTATTATTTTTGTTTCAGTTATTAAGCTTTGTATTTTAACAGAAAATGGCACGTAATAAAAACCTTGGGTTCTTTCCAGACGAATCGAAGAAGACTGTGTTTTAAATCGATCGCTATTGCATCATGCGGATAAAAGTCGTTAGGTAGGTATTCTGAATGAAACCCGTGCAAACTCATCCATCTCAGATTCTTAGAACGATACTCATAATGCCCAGGGAGTTGTATTTGATCTGGTTGCACCAGTGTTGATCCGTCTCTTATCTCTAAAGGATAAGCTTCGGAGTAATCTCTTCTGGATGAACGCAGTTTCACAAACAATCCGTCTATGGCTTCTGTCCCCTGTGATGAAAGGAGCAAAATAAACCAAATGAATGTATTGCACATGAGGAAGCAAACACTCCAAAAGAACTTTCAAAACCATATATAGAGAATGTTCTTACTGTATTATCTGTCAATACATATTCCCCATTCTCATCAGATTCCTTTCTTGATATTTCAATAATTTCTCTTCCCAATTCTCGTAGCAAAGGATGTATTCCCAATTTGTTGCTCTTTTTAACTTGTATGAAGCTACGCTCTATCAGAACTCTTATTCCACTATCAGCGTCTACTCCACGGTCATTTAGGATATTGGTAACATAGTCTCTGTCTTTGCCAACAAAGAAACAACATACATCAAGGAATAAATCTTTTTCCATTTGTCTATCTAAACCGTCGAAGCTTATTTTCAACATCAGTCTAAATTCATAGCGGGGAATTTTCTCTAATCTTGACAATACTATGTTCCATTCTTTTTCCGTCCTTTCATATAAATAAGTTCCAATGACTTCAAGAGCAAGAGGTAGTTCTCCACAATAAGCAACTACTCTTCTTGCAAGGAAATTGTATTCTTCTTTTGGTTTTGGTTCTCTAAATGCGTGCCAACTAAGAAGCTCAAGGGACTCGTTCTCGTTCAGCTTTATACGAACAACAGAATCAACTTGATGTATCTTCAGTAGGCCTTCATCTCTGGTTGTAATGATTATTACAGTTCCTTCACCGAACCATGCTCGACTTTCCCATAGGTCTAATAATAATGGACAATAGAGATCCACTTCGTCAAGTACAATGAGCACCCTTTTCCCAGAAAGTCTTTCCAAAATCATACTTCTTCCCATCTCAACGCTATCTATCTCGACCTTTGTTTTCAGGACATCTGAAAGAAGTTGTCCTTGTAAATGGACTTCCCCTCTCGTTCGACTAACTTGTGCAATATCTTCGACGAAACTTTTCTCCGTGAATAAACCATGAATTTGACGGTAGATGGCTTTGGCAAGGGTGGTTTTACCAGATCCATCCATTCCACATATCCCTATGGTACAAACTTGCGTGGATTTGTTTTTTATGGTTAGAATCACATCTTCCACACGGGATTGTAATCCAACTGGAAATTTAGTAGCAGACAAGACTGGTAAATTAAGAACGCTCTTAACAATTTTGTCCACTAGTTCTGCATCACTCCTTCAAGTTCAATAACAATTATAGAACAAGTTGCCAAAATTGAAGGACAAGCTTAAAATATGCTTATTGAGTAAGTGATTTACCTGTAATTGCTCTCATTCCATCCAAAGAAATTTGCAGCTTTGGTGAGTGCGTGGCTCCACCTAGACATGCCATGCTCCAGTTCTCGTCCTGAAAACGTTTGGTGTGCAGTTGCTTGCAAGGCTTTTCCGAAATCACCCTTCTGAAGACGTACATCAGATGGCTCAATTTCGTAATAAACAGGCAGAACATGTCGGCAGTAAGTTTGGTGCCATTTAAGGATTTGTTGGAGTTGATGAAGACACCAAGCAGATTGAGAATAGGTTTTGGTGAAAACAACAATTGCTACTCGACAGAGATTGAGAATAGGTTGTTGGATGTGAATTGGGTTGAGTGCATTGGGGTGGTGAAGGAAAGTGGTGAAGCCAACAGCAGAGAGGGCAGAATCGAGATGAGAAACAAATTTCCTTTGGATGTCTTCTCCATTAAAGTGGATGAGCACATCGTACATCCGTGGGAGTTTGGGCGATGAAGATTCCAATTCCATGGAAGGAATTGGTGAGTGGATGAAGTGTTTAGAAGAGAAGCAATAATGCAACACAGTCAAAAGGGTGATCTGTTCAGACACAACCATTCAAAGTAGGCGGAACATTAATGTTCTTTATAGTCGTGCGCACGTGAAGATAAGAAAAAAATATTACATTAGCAAAAAGTCTAAACAATTCTTGATTTTTACTAATTTAATCATAACTTGGTGTAAACAATTATTTACAGTGAGGCCAAAGCAATTACTGAAAATTTTATAATACATTTCAGATGCATCTTGCACTCGTAACCATTGCGCTTGTCACCTCTATATTAAAACCCTATTTACGGTTAAATATTTTTTCCCCTAACTTTTTTTATTTATACTTTTATGCATGTAGTTTATTCTTATTTTTCATCGTATAATTTTAAAAATATTTTAGTTTTCGTTGTTATTCTTTGTTACAAACCTGTTGAAGTGACAAACCATGATAACATCAAAGTAATGTGATTAGATTTAAAATCAAACTTGACATTTGCTAGCACTAAAAAAATATGAATATACTTTCATCCCACCTTACCTCTTTTTTCTTAAATTTTCTTATTCGTCCTGACAATGACAAGAGGAAAATCTTGTATGGAAATTGGGAGATTATATGAGAATTGTTCTCGTCTGCTGACTTTGGTCGGACCTCGGTAGTAGACTCCAAGTTCAATCAATTTTGCTTGATGTTGTTGAACCTAGACCCTGGTGCTTTGTGACGAGGGAAGCTCCACTTCTTGATCACACTTTGAAAATCAAGTCAGTGAGAGCATTCAAACTATGATATCTCAATGAAAAATTTGTATTAGTGTAAAATCCTCAGAAAAACATACCTTTGCTCAGGGTCTCATACCCTTTTTATAGACTTTCCTTCAACAATTTCATCAACAAGAATATTCTGTTAAGATTTGGCTTCATTTTACGAGTGCATGCAACTTTTATTTTTATCAGCTTTTATTTACATTGAAAATATATACGCCTAACTAATTTAGTTAAGCCATTTTACTATAATTATATTTTAACATGGACTGCCAACTGTTTGGGTTGACCTCATAAGACATTATGAGGCTTATATTTTATCCCAGATCAAGCTAGGTATTTTCCAAATGGGTCCGACCAACCGAGTTATCACACTGAAGTATTCGGGATCGAGATCCCGAGCACGTCAGACTAGTACACTGGCCCCACGTTCAAGCCGAGCTTGAGGAGGCGAAGAGGCTTACTTGTATTGGTGGTTGACACGACGCTTTTGTTAAAGGGTAGCTGGGACACAGATTCTTAAGCGTCTTTCAGAAAGACATCCCACCATACTTAATGTGGTGTGTACACGTGGAACATAAATCAACGGTGAGGCAATCCTTTCGTTTTGAGTTCATTTCCTCCATACATAACCCTTTTCTTCTTTGAACCTAACACTCTTTGCTTCTTTCTCTATGCCAACAAGCACTTCCCTCCCTTCGTCGCACCACTTCACACCGCCATCTTCCACTGGTAAAACAAGTATGTTTCATTCGTTTAACTTTATCTGGTGACTATAATCTTTCCATTGATTTCAATAATGCACCTTGGTATACGTTGATTCGACTCATTCTGTATGTGCTTTCCCCTGAACTTCGTTTGCATTCTATCTCTGTTTATGTCTTTGTTGTCTTTGAAGATGGATTATAGTTTTGCTTATCCTTGGGCTAAAAAGGAACTGCTTAGAGAAACCTCCGTCTTTACTACCCGTTTAAAAATTAGAAAGCTAAGAAAATCGGGGGGTTTAAGCAAAAAGTATGAGAGTTTAGTGAAAGTAGTAGAGTGTAGGGAAGGGGAGCCTATATGTAGTAACGAGTCCTCGGACCCTAACAGACCATTTTGCTTTTTCTACGCCACATTTTTCACCAAGGTCCTACTTCGCCTTCCCTTGTCAATCTTAGAAAAAGAGCTATTAACCGAGTTGAACGTGGCACCCGCCCAGCCACATCCGAATAGCTGGTCATTCATCCGAGGTTTCATAATTTTGTGTTCCCAGCTCGACATTTCGCCAACTGTGGAACTATTTCTTCGAACTCAAACATTCTAGTCGCCAGTTTTGGGTTTCTCTAAATGGTACCCCTAGGAAAGGTCTGCTTACCCTCTTCTAGTCATTCAATAAAAATTTCAAAAATCCATTTATCAACGTTTGTGCCTCGGCAGGAGATTCGTCCCTAGTGGACGACTTTCCTTTATACTGGACACCCAAACTCCGATTTTAGTGTGCTTGGCGCCTGAAAGACCTGTCCCCAAGGGAACAAGGTATTTGTGAATTCCTGGAAGGTCTCAAGGTCGTCTTCGACATGCCAACCCTCTTGAATAAAGAATACCTCCCTGGTGCTCTTAAAGCCTACATCGGTATATCTCCTTTCTCATCCTTGAAAGGAGAACATAATCCATGACTTCTGAGTATTTGTTTGTTTTTGCAGATAACATGCTTTCTAACATTAGCAAAACTGAGTTGTCCGAGCGTGCCAGGAAAATGAGGGTGGCTGCGAGCATGAACAATGACTCTTTGTTACAAAAGAGGAAAACTCCAACTGATGCCGCTCAAGTCCAATCCGATCAAGACGAGCATACCACCTTGGAACCTGTCTTTAAGAGGAAGAGATCAGTGGCAGCTCCTCCTATCAAGCACTCACACTCGAATGGTCGAGCTCTTAACTAAGAGGTCATAACTATTCAGGAATGCGAGGCAGAAAGTTCTCAAAGGAAAAGCTTATGGAATCCTGATTTGACATTCCAGCACATGGCGAGTCATGCTACTTGCTTGACGAAGATAAGACCAGATTGATGGCTCATGATGAAGATCACCTCCGTCACAACACCGAGAAACTTCTTGGCCAAGCATTTTCCCTGGTTTTCCTAGTCAACGTCAAGGCAAAGGATCGGAAAAGAGCTGAAGACCAAAGGTTTAAAGAGAATATAGAACTCCATCAAGAAGTCGAACGCCTCCGACCTGAAGTTAACCATTTGGGCGTGGCATTGGCCAACAAGACCCAAGAGAGACTTGTCTTGGCCGAAGAGAAAAGCAAACTCTCAATTGAGATTGAAGACTTAAAGAAAGAAATGACGCGCAATGAAGAACGCCACCCAATCCTACCTTGTTGGGTTTGAAGCTGTATTGGAACAGGCAACTGTTGTCCACCCTATTGTTGACTTCTCAGAGCTAGATCCAAGCAAAAACGTGATTGATGGAAAGCTAGTGAGGATCCTTAGTTCAAAATTTTTATGGACTGTATTTACTATTTACTTTTAATTGTTGAACCTATTTAACGTTTAAACTCCTCATCGACATTTATTAAGAATTTTGAACCCTAAGATGTTCATTATTTTGAAATCAAAAGTTCTTTACTTATAGTATACGAATGTACGAACATTCTAGCGAATCGAACTTTGCCAATCGAACTGACCCAATTTTACACCCTTAATATACTAATGCCAGATTAACGTAATATGACCTTGCTAATAGGGGTGGGATGAAATATATAAACGAAATTAGTTCTTAACTAATTGGCTAACCTTTTGACGATCGATACCTTTCTGGTTGGCTGAGTTGTATACCACTTCGACCTAACCAATCCATCGTTTGTTTGGACATTTTCAACACTGTTCATTCCACGAGTCATCCAAAGGGTATGACATCATAAACTTTGTTCGGGTAATTCACACTCCGGCTTGGCCAGATGATGAACTTCGACAGTATTCACCCCCGAGCTGGGAAGTCATACCGCGTGACTATAACATTTGCTCCAAGTTAACCTACCTCACAAGGCGCCTCCTCGGACAGTTGTATCTACTCTGAGCTAGGTCATCTTACCATGTGCTAGTTCGGATAACTACACCTGTTTTCAAGTCAAATAATTCCATAGTGCGCCCATACTCGGGTAACTATATTCGTTCTGAGTTAGGTCGTCTTACCACGTGCCACCTCAGGTTGCTACACATGTTCTAAGTTAACTTGTCTCATAGGGCGCCTATACTCGAGTAGCTACACATGCTCCAACTTAGATCGTCTTACCATGTGCCATCTCGGACAACCTCACCTACACAAAATCACACCTGATAGGTATATTCTGACTTTGGGATGAGTGAACCACATGCAACTTTGGGGTAGTTTGGCCATTTGTGCGGTCAGTTGCTCAATCTGCTGTGTCAGAATCTTATTTTGAGCCAGCAATGCATCTATAGTGTTCAATTCTAATAATCCCCTCTTTTGATGACCTAGTCTATCATGTTGGGCTTCATAATCAGTTGTGGCCAAAGCATCAATAATTCTCGTTGCTTGTTCTACATCAACGGCCATCATCGTGCCACCAACTGCGGCATCTAGGAGCATCTTCGTATCAGATCTGAGACCATTAATGAATATGCTAAGTTGAGAAATTTTTGCAAACCCATGATTAGGGCATCTTCTTAGCATCATCTTGAATCTCTCCCATGTCTCATAGAAAGATTACTTTGCTCTTTGTCTGAACATAGAAATTTCAGACTTAGCTTTAATATAATGAGAAATTGGAAAAAATCTCTGTAGAAATTTTTCCTCCACATCCTTCCATCTAGTTAAGCTCTTATTAGAATGTGATTTAAGCCACTCCTTTGCTTTCCTTTCCAAAGAAAAGGGAAACAAACGCATATACACATTGTTAATATTACATGATTGAAAACCCATAGTTCCCACCAATTTTTAAAATGTAGCCAAGTGTGTGGGGATCCTCATGGTCCATTGTTGTGAGTTGATTGGTACTAATGAGGGTGATGAATTTTGGCTTCATCTCCAAGGCCCTATTAGTAGCAGGTATTGCAATGCTAGAAAAGTGTCTAGGCCCTTGATGTATGGCATAGTCTCCGAAAGTCCTCCTAGGAGGTGGTGTTTCCTCCTCCGCCATGTTGTTATCCTCCTGAAAAAGATGAATGAAAAAAGGACAAGTTGTTGAAGAGTCCTCTCTAGTGTCCTCTTGCTTCTCTTTTGCCTTTGATTTCTGGTTCCTTCTAGCTACCTTCTCAATTTTCGCTTCAAATAACAATTGATCTTTGGAATACGACCTTTCAATATCATATAAAAGCAGCTAATGCAAGGGTTAGAAAGAAAAATTCACAAGTAGTCCGAAAAAAAAAATTATTTTATAGTTTGTTTGTTTTTTCAAAAATTTTAAAAATAAACCAAAATTTAAATAATAAAATAAATAAAAGAAAAAAGTTAAAACAAAATAACAGAAAATTAAATTGTAACAATAAAAGAGAATCCAAAGTAAATCAGAAAATAAATAGACAAATCCAGCAAATAAAATAATTAAGAAAGTAATAAAAATAGAGTAACAATCTAAAAATAAAATAAACACATTAAAAACAAAGCAAAACAATAAAAATATTCACAATACTTAGAAAGTTATACTCAATAAATCAAACCTGGTCTCTGGCAAAGGCGTAAAAAACTTGGCGACTTTCTACGACAAGTGCACCGCATTGTCAGAAGTAATAATTTGTCCCTAAGGACGGATATCGATCCCACAAGGAACAATGAATTATCAAGTACAATGTTTGCTAAATATAAACAAAACAATTAAAAGAGTGTTGATGGTGATTGTGTTGGCAGTGATCAATAAGAAAACAAACAAAGAATTGGTTGCTTCAAGTTGGTAAAATAGGGATTAGGTTTCATCATCCTCACTCCTATGTATTTTGATTAACATGTCAATATTAAGTTCTTTGATTGAAATTGATGCCCGTAGAAAATTCATTTATATCGATCTCTCGCATGTAAAATTTTTAAAAATGTTTCCTAAATATTGATCTCTCGCATACTTATAAAAACAACTTAGAAGCACACTCAGACGTTAATGGAAATTAACATTTCAAGTCTATCTCTAGCACTCAAATATGTTAAGTATTGTTGTTTACGTCACAACCCTAAAAATACCTCTCAGTTAGATTTAAGATTCTTAATTTGTCACAGAAATTTAGAAATAAAACAACAATACCAATAATCAATCAAGAACATAATATTATATCATATTAAATATCACTTTAATACATAAGAGTTCGAGCAGATCACTCCCAATCCTAAAAGGTAAAATTAGTCACGCATACTTCTAGCACCTTTCATTCTCCCAATTGGGTTACATTTCACTCAATGTTTGTGCCTCTAGCACCCTATTTAACCTAATTTACTAGGGTTAGGTGACTTCCTGCGTCGTGCTAATTGGTCTTGATAAAACAGAAAAATAACCCAATTTGTCTGACGCGTTTTCGCTTGAGCGAGAATATCTCAATGAAGCGAGAAAGGCGGTGATTTCCAAAAATGTTATTGGAGCATTCTCGCTTGAGCGAGAATCCTTGTTGCAAAGTTGGCTTTTTCAGCGTTTTTATGCATTTTGAGACCATCAAGCTACCTCTTCTTAGCTCAAATCATTCCTCTTTAATCCAAATCTCCATTATTCCCTAAAAACCTGCAATTAACACTAATTTTTGTAATAAAATACTCTTATTCAAATAAAGATCATAAAAAATGTGAAAAAGTATAAATTCATAAATTAGGGATTATTATATATGTAAATTAGCAATTAATACTCATAAATGTTTATATTTTAATATGAAATATTACTGAAATTAGACATTTATCAGGCTCCTTTTGATTCTGAGACGTAGTGGTTGGGCGGGCATATTACATAGAATTGTTGTCAGACAAATTTGTATGGAGGACGTTGAATGTCACGCACCTCAAATTTTATTACAGATGAATAAATAAATTTATGCATTCTTTCCTCACCCGACCGCTTTATCCCTAAGGAGGGTTTTCGGTCAGGAAGGTTTTAACGAGGCAATTTTTAAATTGTTCATTTAAATACAAGTTAAAGCTTAAACGCACAATGCTTAAATCTCAAGACTTAGCTCTGCTAAGGGTGCTTACCTAAATACGTTATCCCTCCCAAGACCCAAAGACTCAACTCGACTAAGTACCCTTACCTTAACCGGCAATCCCTCAGAGACCCAAAGACTAAACTCGGATAAGGAGGCTTACCTTAACCGATAATCCTTCCCGAGACCCAAAGATTCGGCTCGACTAAGAACGCTTACCATAACCGGTAATCCCTCTCAAGACCCGAAGATTCAGCTCGACCAAGGACGTTTACCTTAACTAGTAATCCCTCCTGAGACCCACAGACGTAGAGCAACTAAGTAAAAAATTCGCAGTTATAACCGACCAAAGACTGGTATTATACTCTCGACGTATCTTCTTTATCATTACTTGTTCATTTTTATTAAAACAGGAATGTAGAAAATTGAATGATTCATTGATAAAAAAAAAAGGGGAGGCCACACCCTGGCCTCGAGGGAACAAAAAACATTAAAATGTAAAACCTAATCGTCTTCCTCTTCAATGGCATACAAGTAAGCCCTTGGTGTTGAGTTCCGAAGAGCCACAACCTTGTCAAAGGCCACTATGAGGCCCTCGTACACGTCTTTATTGACGTCGAAGTCACCTTCAACGGATGGCCCATTGTAGAGTAGGTGTGGTTTCCGAACGGCCTGGTTGAAGCTTTCACCACACATCACCAAGACATTGTCTTGGAGTTGGTCAAGCTCGAATCCAACCGAAGTCTTCTTCGCCTCCAAGGCCTTGTGTTCTTCCCTTCAACTCCCCAATCTCCTTCATCTGCTTCTCCATCCAACCCTCTTTCTCGGCCACCTTTTTCCTCTCCCCTACCTCGAGCTCGGCGCGTCACATGTTGCTCAACTTGAGCTCAGCATTAGCTTTGGCCATTCAAGACTCAAAAGTCGACACCACTTCCAGCGATGACTTTAGAGAGCTAGAAGCCTCGCCCAGCTCATGCTTGAGTCGGGAAATTTCTTTGGCCAATTGTTGGTTGCCCTCATCGGCAGCAAGCCTGGTCAATACCAGGGCTCGAGCCTGCATTTCGACCGCAGCCGATAACAAATCATGGCAAGGGATGGTCGTCAACATGTTTTCCTTACTCAACGTCAGAAAGACCTGCACGCCTTTGGAAAATTGGGCGTTTCCCCCAATAAGTGATAGAAGGGCACTGGTAGTACCGACCATAGATGGTGTTTCGAGCAGTCGTCTTCCTCTTTTTCTTTTTGCTCCATTCAGCAGAAGCAAGCCCTGTTAGAATGGATGGCTTTAAACTAGAGGGGGGGTGAATTGTTTAAAGAGGATTTTCACAAACTTTTAAGCCAAGAATGAAATTTCTTCAAGAAACAAATGATAAGAAATTCAGTTTGCCAAAACACAAAGCAAAAACAACAGCACCAGAAAAACAATCGGTTGTTTCGTAGAAACAATCGGCTGTTTATACCAGTTTACAAATATTAAAACTGAATTTAAAGAGATTAAGGAGAGAGAGAATGCACACAGAAGTTTATACTAGTTCACTCTAAACCCAGAGCTACATCCAGTATTCTCAGAAACCACTGAGGAATTCCACTAAGCAATCAAACCTAGATCACTTACAACACAACCAAGATAGTGACCTTAATCCCCTCAAGACACACACTTCTCTTGGTCAACACACCAACACTAAGAATGCTGATCTTGATCCCCTCAAGAACACACAACACTTCTCAGCAAACACACAAAGGTTTCTTTCAACATATACAAGGATTACACTTGTTACAGAAGCAAATCTGAAATCAATACAAGAGAAAATTCTAGCTCACACTCTTTTATCAATCTCAATCTCTAAGCAATCTCAACTCTTTCAAAACTCAAAATCAATGAAAAACTCAAATCTGTTTTTCTGTATATATTAAAGTTGTTGTTTGTTATCAAATCTTAACAAACTATTCATTGCTTTTAAAGATTGGTCAAAGCATTAAAAACTGGAGCGTAAACAGTTAGAAAATCATTTAATGCTCAGTCAAAGCACAAACCATTTTTCTGTTATGGTACCAAAACAAACAATCGGTTGTTTCCTCGAATCAATCGGTTGTTTTGGTTTTAACAGCTCAACCATTTGAAAAACAGTTTTCAACCTTTTCTAAAAACTCCTAAGTATAAAACAATCAGTTGTTTTGGCAAAACAATCGGTTGTTTTTCACTTAGTTTGAAAAACACTTTTCTTTTTAAAAAGATTGAGAATGCCTATGCTTTGGATTCAATCAATGAGTGGATTACAAAACTCAATCTACCCCAGATCCTATCTAAGACAGCTCAGCAACAGCAAGCACAGCCTAGCCTTCAACATCCTTCAAAGGGTTTGGATTCTTCAAAGCTTGAACACCACTTGGTTCAACAATCTCCCCCTATTTGATGAAGACAAATCCCTGATGCTTGTGTTGTACCTGATTGAATCTGAAGCAGTTCCTGCAAAGCACAGTTTTAAGCAAAACATAGAACTTCTGATATTTGGTTAGCACAGAAACAAATATAGAACTTCAGAACATAATATCAGAGCAAACAACAAACAAATATTCGAGCAAAAACCTATGAGGTTTCACTCATATAAACTGTTTTGCAGAAAATAAAAACTAAAACCAAACACAACATACATACATCTCCCCCTATTTGTCTACATAAATAGACAAAGAGAAGATATTAAAAAGATAAATGTTCTTAATACATCAGATTTAAAACAACAAAAGCAGAAAAATAGAAAAACTGATACAACCACAAAAAACAATCGGTTGTTTCGATACATCAACCGGTTGTTTTTGTCTTCATTCATCATCATCGGCATATCGAAGATCAAAGATTTGGTTATGTATTGCCTCAATCTGTTCATCTAGAGTCATGAAATGTGCATCCATGCTGTCAAACCTGTTATCAATCTTCTGGAAATTGCTGACACAAAGATTATGGAGATTTCTTTGATTCTCCGCAAAGCTATCAAGCCTATTAACCATGAGTCTCTCAAAAGGAGACATGGTTTGCATTCCTTCTTCTTGATTTCCAGCACCAACACTAGGTCCAACATCTTGATGTACTTCAGGTAGATCTTCATGTTGAAAATCCATATCTGCAGCAGGTTCATCTTGTTCATGATCAACAATAGCACTAGATAAGGCTCCAAAGTCACCATCTTTGCTAATCCATTTCCCACCTACTTTGGTGAAACCCATTTTGCTGAGAGATCCATTGTTCAACTCTTGAGTTGACTTGACCAACTCAGATGTTTCATCCTCTAGGTTCACTTCAAAATAGAGTAGAAATTTAGAAACCAAAACAGCATATGGATAGTGATAGTCACTTAACCTCATTGCCTTTTGCATGTGCTCTTTGATGATGTGGATCCAATTAATTCTGATCTTCTTCATAATGCAGAAGATGTACACTAGATCCTCCTCTGTAAGAACAGAATGATTGCTCCCCCTTGGAGTTAGAATCTAAGTCACAATGAGGGCTAGCAACCTTTCATCAAGCTTTAAGCCACCAACCGAGCAAGTCCTAACTTGTGCATTTTGGTTCTTCAAGCAGCTCTTGTAGTATTGAACTTTGTTGAAGTCCTCCACTACTCCAAGGTTCCCCTTGTTAATTCTGAGGCCTGAGTACTTTAGACCAGCTACAACAGCCCACACTGCATGTGTAATCTCCATATCTACACCTTTTACATGAGAAACAAGGTTGTTTCCCTAAAACTTGAGATTTGTGTAGAAACTATTATCAAATCTGGATAGATATTCCCTTTCATCTCCAAGAACTTTCTAAGGGAATGATCTTTGAGGAGCCTTTTGACATTGTCCAGCTTTTGGCTTTTCAGCCAATCAAAGCAAACAACTTTAGGGTTGTTTATCACTTTGGTGCTAGTCTCAAATTTATATCTCTCAATAAGATCATTATCACCAGAAAACCATCCTTCAAGCCTTCCTCCAGACCTTACTGCTCTGGATTTGACTCTTCTTGAGGTGGGAGGAGTTGAGTCCATGATGGCAGAGAAGAAAATAGAGAAAAGCTCACTCACAGATTTTGCAAGAGATGTTGCAATTGGTTGTTCTTGTGGAAGAGATCAGCTGCAACAGATTTTATAGCATAAACAGAACCATAAAGCATTCTATGACATGAGTGGGTATCAGATTTTCAGAGAGAGAGGACTTGACCATGTCCTGCACTGAAAATGTCAGAAAAAGCAGAAAATCACATGGTCTTCACATGTGATCTTTGACTAGTCATTAAAAGCTCTTGAATTTCCAAGATTGTGGAATATATTCCTTTATGACTGTTGTAACTTCCTTTTGAGCATGATCAGCTTTCAACACAAATTCATTGACCAAGGATTCTCTCTTTAATTTGATCTGCAACGAATAGAAATTCAAAATAGAAATTAAATTGATTTCTTCACGGTGCTGTCAGACTCAAAACAATCGGTTGTTTTTCTACAGCAGTTAAAAACTGATTTTGAATTTTAACCATGAGCAGAAAGGGTTCAAAGCAGATGAAGATAAACATTTTAAAGAGGATATTTAACCATGAAAATGAACTTAAAAACATGAATTAAGAACAGAGATAAGGAAAGTCTTATCCTTTGTGTTGTTCTTTCAATGAGCCATGTGCTTTGTGATCAAGAAGCCTTATTTTAACTGTTGAGGGCTTTTGGACAGATGCAGAACATTGATTCAGCTTCAATGTTAGTCTTTTTCTTCCAAAAACTTGATCAGATGACTCAGTCCTTCATACTTCTTTAGATTTCCTACATAAACATGAGTTCAAGCAACAAGATTTGGCCCTTTCACAAATGTGGGTCCAATTGATTTCTTTTTCTTATTTGGAACCTCACATCCTTTAGGAATCCATTTCATGTAGCCCCTGGGAACAAAAAACTTTCTTATTTTACAGAATCTAACTGAATGACCCTTTTTCATGCAATAAAAGCATGTAACAACCGGTTGTTTCGACTTAACAATCGGTTGTTTTACTGGCTTTCTTAATTTTTTTTTTGAAAAATTATCTTGTTTGTTTTGTGGATTAAAGCCTAAACCAGCCTTTCCAAAAACACAACTTTGAGATGCCAAGACATTCTCAAAGTTAGATTTTCCTTTTGAAAGCTTGTCCACAGTGTTAACAAGATAATGCACATTTTTCTCAAGATTTTCACAATTTTCGCAAATGAGAGTGTCACACTTGCAAGAAGAATTTTTGAAATTATTTTTAGATTTTTCAATCTCATCTTCAAGTGATTTCACTCTCTTTTCCAGCCAGCTGTTAAGTTCTTTTAATCGGTTGTTTGAAAGCACCAATCGATTAGCTTCATCGTGAGTTTCTTGAAAAGCTCCAAGCAATTCACTATAATTTTGTTCATTTAAAGAAGCACAAGAACTTACTTCACTTGAGCTGCAAGATTCATCATCATCTTCTGCAATCAAACAGATGTTTGCTTTCTCATCTTCACTTGATGAAGAGCTTGATGATGATACTTCATTTTCATCCCAAGCTATGTAGGCTCTCTTTGTCTTGTTCTTCTTTTCCTTGTTGCTAGACTTCTTCTCCTTGCTTTTGTTTGGGCAATCTGCCTTTATGTGACCTTGCTCACCACAACCAAAACAAGTATAGTTATTTGAATTAAAATCATTAGATTTCTTGTTTCCATACCTATCTTTGTTGTTGTCCTTGTTGCGGTTCCTCTTCAAGAATTTGCTAAACTTTCTTGACAGCAAGCTAAGGTTTTCCTCATCACTCATCGTTGGATTCTTGTTTGCCTTTGTGCTTGGAAGCTTTTAAGGCTATGCTCCTTATGTGCTTGTCTTCGCTTTCTTGAACATTGAGTCGATTCATCCCTAACTCATGTTCCTTAAGCTTGCCAAACAAAGAAGCCATACTCAAGGATGTTAGGTCTTTAGATTCGGATATAGCAGTTACCTTAGGTTGCCATACTCTATCAAGACATTTTTAAATCTTGATGTTTAGCTCTTCCTTTTCAAAGGTCTTGTCAAGGCTCATGAGATGATTGATGAAGTGTGTGAATCTTTTCTGCACTTCAGCAATTGTTTCACCTTTGAGCATTCTGAACATCTCATACTCTTGGATTAGTATGCTTCCTAGCTCTTTTTACCTCATTTTTACCTTCATGAGTTACCTTCAAGGTATCCCACATTTCTTTTGCAGATTTGCATTGAGAGACCCTGAAAAACTCATCTGAATTCAAAGCAGAGGTTATTATGTTTTTAGCAACGCAATCAAATTTAGCCTTCTTTCTTTCTGAATCAATCCATTGAGACCAAGGCTTTTCAATGGAAGATCCATCTTTTTCAAACTTTGGGACAAAAGGACCATTTTCAATTGCATCCCAAATTCCTTTGTCAAGTGATTCTACAAAGATTTTCATTCTCACTTTCCAAAATTGGTAGTTCAAACCACAAAACAGAGGTGGTCTGTTGATTGAAGCACTTTCCCCAAAAGGTAGTCTATCAGCCATTAAAAAAATTTTAGGATCACACTTGAATAAATTTCAAGAACCAAGCTCTTGATGTCAATTGTTAGAATGGATGGCTTTAAACTAGAGGGGGGGGGGGGGTGAATTGTTTAAAGAGGGTTTTCGTAAACTTTTAAGCCAAGAATGCACACAGAAGTTTATACTGGTTCACTCTAAAGCCAGAGCTACATCCAGTATTCTCAGAAACCACTGAGGAATTCCACTAAGCAATCAAACCTAGATCACTTACAACACAACCAAGATAGTGACCTTAATCCCCTCAAGACACACACTTCTCTTGGTCAACACACCAACACTAAGAATGTTGATCTTGATCCCCTTAAGAACACACAACACTTCTCAGCAAACACACAAAGGTTTCTTTCAACAGATACAAGGATTACACTTGTTACAGAAGCAAATCTGAAATCAATACAAGAGAAAATCCTAGCTCACACTCTTTTATCAATCTCAATCTTTAAGCAATCTCAACTCTTTCAAAACTCAAAATCTGTTTTTCTGTATATATCAAATTTGTTTTTTCTTATCAAATCTTAACAAACTATTCATTGCCTTTAAAGATTGGTCAAAGCATTAAAAACTGGAGCGTAAACAGTTAGAAAATCATTTAATGCTCAGTCAAAGCACAAACCATTTTTCCGTTATGGTACCAAAACAAACAATCGGTTGTTTCTTCGAATCAATCGGTTGTTTTGGTTTTAACAGCTCAACCATTTGAAAAACAGTTTTCAACCTTTTCTAAAATCTCCTAAGTATAAAACAATCGGTTGTTTTTCACTTAGTTTGAAAAACACTTTTCTTTGTTAAAAGATTGAGAATGCCTATGCTTTGGATTCAATCAATGAGTGGATTACAAAACTCAATCTACCCCAGATCCTATCTAAGACAGCTTAGCAACAGCAAGCACAGCCTAGCCTTCAACATCCTTCAAAGGGTTTGGATTCTTCAAAGCTTGAACACCACTTGGTTCAACAAGCCCAGGATCAGGTGCCCCGATGACAGAGGGTTTTCCCGCGACAACCATTTCGAAGTTGCCCCTTGCCCTTAGGAAGGGCCTTGGCACGAAATGCAACCTGAATGTCACTAGATTGGGGAGCTGCTTGAGTCATTATACCTATACCAAATAAAAACAAGTTAATCAGAAAGTATAGGCCCACTGAGATAAAGAACAAAGCAGACATACCATGAAAATCACTCAATTGATGGGACAATTTATATACGTTTAAAAGCTTTCAGGTAGGGAGCCTTCTGAGTAGGTTATCAAAAACAGCATATACCTATAACTCCTCGACGTTCGAGGCCGAACGAGGCCACTATTTAAATCGATGGGGATCTTAGTCCAATACAGAGAAAATTTGGACCAACCATTTCCATCATTGAAGAACTCCATACCCTCAGACTCGATGAAAATCTTAAAATATTTTCCCTTGATGTTTTTGTACGAGGTGGTATAACGGCGAAAATGACGTTACCCGATCGAGTAATGAGTGATAGCCAACTCACATGGTTGGCCACGTGTGACATGTAGTAATGAAGAAAAGTTGTAGGGGATGGTGAAAGACGAAACATATCACACACAAGTCGAAAGGCTTGGAGAGAGGCCCATGTATTACGATGAAGCTGGGAAATGGATACATTGAGCGGCCGAAGGATGCCAATGGTGAAATCATCGAAAGGAAGGGCTATCTGCAAATCAGAAAAGAAGCAAGAGTAGGCAAAGAAAAAGGGTCTCGGAAGGAGCCTGACTAATACATATGGTATCGGCAGGGTGACACGAGTGGATGGCTAGAATACCATCGGCGACATCAGGTTTCAAAAGGCTAAACTTATCTATAAAATAGGATATAGAAGCAAAATCTATAAACAAAGAAGTGTACCTGGCTACTTTAGGGTCAACCTAGTCAAATCCCACACGGTGGGATGACTCCTCGGCAGGGTTTGATCGGTCGACAACTGTGGCCGGATCATTACCCATAACCGAGTTGGATATGGGAGAAACCACCTCATGAGTCATGGGGGAAAGGTTTGAAGCGCCCCGACCGAAAAAGTCTTGGTCGAGGACGAGCTAGAAGAAGAGGAAGAAGAGGGAGACGAAGTAGAAGTGGAAGAGCTAGAAGAAGACATAACTAACCTCTTCGAATAAATGGAAAACACCTTGCCAGGATGATAAGGTTTCGGAAGTCAGTGCAAGCAAGAGGCAGGGGGAACCACTATTTATAGCCTTCGAGGAGAGAGGAATAATGAACGTTCCTTGATCAAACGGTCCCCATCGATTGGCGCCAAAAAACCTAAGTAATGATTACGCACATCACGTCAAGCATTCGGCTCCGCCAACGTCACATCTCGCATCGGAAAGCATAACCGTCACAAATAGACTCTTCGGGTTCAAACCCCTCGAGCCTTGAGGGCAAGTGTATCGGTCGGAAGGTTAACAAGACCAAACAATGATTAAGTAATAGGTAATACACTCTTAATTATGATCCAAAACCCTAATCTGACAATAAAAAATGGCTCATGATAATCATATAAATAGTCACAGATTTCAAGAAAAGGGTACGTCATCATCACGCATTAATTGCACCGAACACCGAATACCGAGATCTTACTTGAGCGTCGAAGTGTCTTTTGCAGGTACCATCCGAACCATGAGTTTGCAAGGGAGAGGAGGATAAAGGAAAGAAAGAAGGCGTTCGGTAAAGGGAAGAGGTATAAGTAGACCGACCAACCGAGGAGGAAGGTAATCGTTCTCTCAGTTCCAACCCATTCAAAAACAATTTCATTTAGTCTAAATCAAGGGATGAGGCTACGGGCTTATTATGTTGAAACAAAAACAGACACTACCAAACAGATAGCAAAACTAAACACAACATAATATCGAACAATCGAACAACTTTGTTTATTTCATAATGCAATGTCTAATTTGAAGAGGTTTTCTTAATGAAATATTATATGCTAAACAACGAAACAAATACAATAAACAGATCATTTAAAGTCAGGAAGCACAATGACGAGTGAGAAACAGGGTAATTCCATAAACATTAATTTTTTTGACTATGAGTTGCTCTAAAGGAAAAACATAGAAAGGAAAGGATTAATTCCATAACTAAAGGGATCCTACTCTCAGAAAGAACATAAATGACTTATCAAAAAAGTCACATTACAATTTTCTTTTTGAATCTAATGAGGGAATTTTTCTTTGGTGGGCTCTCTTTCAAAGTCATTTGATTCACCGTATATCAAATAGACAGCTGTGTTCTTCACCACCGATCCATAACCAAAAGTCACAAAAATCTCTACCTTGTCTCCATATCCTAAATTTGACATTATCCCATGCCAATCTTCATCATTAAAGGAAATTACGGTCCATCGATTGTGTATCAGGCATGTGCACTTTGTGTAATTAACAATTAAGACACTATCAAGACATTCAGGTTCAATGATTTCATGATTTGAGAAATAAACAACCCACAAAGCCATTCCCTTCATTTCACGATCTCCAGCTACAGTGAAAGAAACAGAATGTCCCTCACCTTTATGGCTCAACCAATAAGGATCGTTGTCACCCGGGAGAGAAACTTCACTAGAATCACTGCTTCTCGAAGCCTGTAGTACCATGGGATAAAAATTTAAATAAGAACAATGTAATACAAATTAAAATATACCAATGGTAATTAATCTAAACAAATCTGGTTAATAGTTTTTTTGTGTGTATAAATCACCATCATATGCATTTCAGTTTTCATCTCTTTCAGTATATTTCTACGATGACTCGCAATAAAACAATCATGAAGCAAGTAAAGCAAGTGGAAATCAATATTTTAGTACTTAGTATAAGCATAAGCACTTGGTTAGTTGATTGTTCTTTTTATTAATAATATTTTGTCCCAAGAGGTAAGACTCAAATGCAGGTCTCATGAGTACGCATCGAATTTTTTAACCACTGCATCAACAAAAAGATTAGTTAATTGTTAAAATAAGAAACTTTTAGATGAAGTTGTGTAGCAATAGAAGCGAAGGGTGTTGAAAGTTTAATACTGTAGTTTCCGAAAGATACTTCTTTAGGAATATTTATGTGTTCTCTTAATTAACAGTTAAATGATGGAAAAGGTAATAAACAAAGGGAAAGCTAGAGAAAAACCTCTGATATGCTATTGCTGGCAGTATTGAAGAATTCATTGTATCTTCCAAGACCAATCACAGAAGATCTTAAGTGCTCCTTTGAAATTCCTGATTCTGTAGTACTTAGACCATAATCGATCAGAATAGTTTCTACTTGCTTAGATAGTTGAAACTGAGAGTCACATAGCACCAAAACACTTCGAAGATTTGCAAGGCTGCTAAGCAATGGCGCAATATCATCCCAACTATTATCTTCCATATCCGTGCAAAAATGAATATAAGATAGGGGATTAATAGTTGGTGACATCCAAGACCGAATGATAGAAGAGAAAATATTATGTGACAATCCCTCAAATTCACGTGGAGATATATATCCAATGCATTTTGAGCTTACAATTGAAAAAGGCACTTGTTTAACAGTTATATTTTCAGAAATTAGTGTTATCAAGGATTCCATTTGCACTATATCTTTTTCTAATATTTCAATCTTGGAACAACCAGAGAGAATGAGAGTATTTAAAGATTTCAACTTATATATCTCTCTGGGGAGAGTGTTTAGACTTGTACAGTCCTTCAAATTTAGCAGTATAAGATTGCAGAGACATCCAATAGATTGGTGTACTTCGCGCAATCTTGGACAATCTTTCAGAATGATCTGTTCAAGACTTGGTAATCCAGAAAAGTCGGGGGTTTCAGTCAAGTACACGGAGTGACTAAGATTAAGGACTTTTAGCCACCTCAAAACCTGCATCGAGATAGTATTTTTGATAAATATTAAATAAGAAAATAAAATGAAACAGTAGTAGTAGGTTACTATTTTCATTTTAGTTAAGCTTTGTATTTTAATAGAAAACGGCATGTAATAAAAACCTTGGCTTCTTTCCAGACGAATTGAAGAAGACTGTGTTTTAAATCAATGGCTACTGCATCATGCAGATAAAAGTGGTTAGGTAGGTATTCTGAAGAAAACCCGTGCAAACTGATCCATCTCAGATTCTTATAACGATGAACATAATTTCCAGCAAGTTGTATTTGATCTTGTCGCAGCAGTCTTGATTTGGAAGAACGCAGTTTCACAAACAATCCGTCAATGGCTTCTGTACCCTGTGATGAAAGGAGCATAGTAAACCAAATTTATTGCAGACCAGGAAGCAAACACTTCCAAAAAGAAGTTTCAAAACCATATATAGAGAATGTTCTTACTGTGGTATCTGTCAATACATATCCCGCATCCTCATCAATCCAGCGTCGACTGTTCTTCCCAGAATCCTGTCTTGAAATTTCACGAATAATTTCTCTTCCCATTTCTCGTAGCAAAGAATGCATTCCTAATTTGTTGTTGTTTTTAACTTGTATGAGGCTACGCTCTATGAGAAGTCTTATTCCACTATCAGCGTCTGCTCCACACCTACTTAAGATCTTGGTAACATAAGCTCTGCCTTTACCAACAAAGAAACAACATACATCAAGGAATAAATCTTTTACAATTTCATTGCGTAAACCGTCGAAGCTTATTTTCAATTTCCGTTGAAGATCGTGCTGGGAAATATTGTCTAATCGTAACAATACTGTAGTCCATTCTTTTTTCGTCCTTTCATGTAAATAAGTTCCAATGACTTCAAGAGCTAGAGATAGTCCTCCACAATAAGTAACAACTCTTTCTGCAAGGAAATGATATTCTTCTTTTGGTTTTGCTTCTCTAAATGCGTGCCAACTAAGAAGCTCAAGGGACTCGTTTGCGTTCATTAGCTTTATACGAATAACAGAATCAACTTGATGTATCCTGAGTAGGTCTTCATCTATGGTTGTAATGATTATTACAGTTCCTTCACCGAACCATGCACGACTTTCCCATAGGTCTAATAATAAGGGACAATAGAGATTCACATCGTCAAGTACAATGAGCACTCTTTTCCCAGCAAGTCTTTCCCTAATCATACTTGTTCCCATCTCAACGCTATCTATCTCCACCTTTGTTTTTAAGAAATCTGAAAGAAGTTGTCCTTGTAAATGAACATCCCCTCTCGTTCGACTAACTTGTGCAATATCTTCGATGAAACTTTTCTCCTGGAATGAACCATGAATTTGATGGTAGATGGCTTTGGCAATGGTGGTTTTACCAGATCCTTCCATTCCACATATCGCTATCGTAAAAACTTGCGTGGATTTATTTTTGATGGTTCGAATCACATCTTCCACACGGGATTGTAAACCAACTGGAAATTTAGTAGCAGACAAGAGTGGTAAATTAAGAATGGTCTTAACAATTTTGTCCACTAGTTCAGCATCACTCCTTCAAGGTCAATAACAATTATAGAAGCTTAGGCTTTGAGCAGATGTTATAAACAGGGATTTCACTGGATAATGTAATAGGTTTTTTTATGTGCTTCTAGCCCACTTTATGCAGGGTTTGTATAAGGGTTGAGACACCCCTAAAGTGTCCCTTAATTTAATTTTATTAATTCTTTGCTAAAAAAAAAAAAAAAACCAAATTTGAAGTACAAGCTTAGTAAGTGAGTGATTTACCTGTAATTGCTCTCATCCCATCCAAATAAATTTGCAGCTTTGGTGAGTGCGTAGCTCCACCTCCACATGCCATGCTCCAGTTGTTGTCCTGAGAATGTTTGCTGAGCAGTTGCTTTGAAGGCTTCACCAAAATCACCCATCTGAAGACGAACATCAGATGGCTGGATTTCGTAATAAACGGGCAGAACATGCCGGCAATAAGTTTGGTGCCATTTGATGATTTGTTGAAGCTGATGAAGACACCAAGCAGATTGAGAATAGGATTTGGTGAAAACAACCATGGCTACACGAGAGAGATTGAGAATAGGTTGTTGGAAGTGAATTGGGTTGAGAGCATTGGGGTGGTGAAGGAAAGTGGTGAAGCCAACAGCAGAGAGGGCAGAATCGAGATGAGAAACAAATTTCCTTTGAATGTCTTCTCCATTAAAGTTTATGACCACATCGTACATCCGTGGGAGTTTGGATGATGAAGACTTCAATTCCATGGAAGGAATCGATGAGTTGATCAAGTGTTTAGAAGAGAAAGCAATAATGTAACATAGTCAAAGAGATAATCTGTACAGACACAAAACCATTCAAGTAGGTGGAACATTGATGTTTCTTAATAGTCGTGCGCGTTAAGATAAGAAACAAATATTACATGAACAACAATATCTAATTCTAAAAGTCCAAACAATTCTTTATTTTTACTGATTTAATCATAACTTGGTGTAAACAATTATTTACGATGAGATCAAAGCAATTACTGAAAATTTTATGATACATTTCGGATGCATCTTGCACTCGTAACCATTGCGCTTGTCAACTCTATATTATACTCAATGTTGTTTTTAGTTTTTGTTGTTATTCTTTATTACAAACCTGTTTTTTTTTTTTCAGCAAAGAATAAATAAAATAAAATGAGTCACTTCAGGGGTGTCTCAACCCTTATACAAAACTCCAAAAAACAGGTTTCCTAGAACCCTACCAACTAAAGATCCAACAAACATTGTACTACAGATCAAGCTAAAATCCCAGACAAAGGTAAAGAAACCCAACAAATACAGTTAAATCACCCCACCAGAGATGTCACACCCTCAAACAAGGACATACATCCAACAACTAAACAAGGTCTTTGCCATCAAGTTGGAGGACCTTACCCAAGAGTCAAACTCAACAAAGCAATACAAGACACACCATCCAACAACTAAGTCATAACTTTGAACCGACTAAGTTGTACCAAAAAACAATTGCTAACAATGACAAACCAATTCTTATACGAAGGATACGTAAGCCAAAAAAAAAACCTTACAAAAAACACATATCATCCTCCCGAACTGGCCACAATAGTAACCAAAACACGCCAGATAACCTTTTGCCACATTTCAAACACTGTAAAATATCCAGCACCAAACCAATAAGCATACAAAAACACTTCCTTTACTGCAGCACAGAGCAAAGTCATCAATCTGACCCTGCCAAAAAAGAATGACCAAGACACCTGCATAACCACACAAAACCTTCCAAGCCTCAGTCCAACCTTGCCAGATAGGAGTTACCGAAGACACCTGCACAAACCTCACCACGACTACCAAGACTGGGAAAAAACATTAGTTAAAAACACAAAAAATCAGACTTTCAAATACCTCATACAACAAAAAGGTTCCAGACACCAGTCTGAGTAAGAGAAAATAGTCGATTTTTCTTTTATTGTGACCCAAGACCAAGTCTTCCTTTGTACCACGGTAAAAACCTCCACAAGATCCACCCGTCCATTCTCAAACACAACCCTATTCTTGTGATTCCAAATTTCACTCACAATACCTACCCAAATACCCCCCCAGCACCTGGTAACTGCGTGGTTCAAACCAATAGGTTTGAACATCCTAAAATGCTTTTGTGCGTCTCAATGAAGCACCAAAGGGAGCCCCAGCCAAGTTAGACACAAACCCCAAATTCTCCTAGATATCTTACATTCAAAAAAATAAGTGTCTTACCGACTCTTCTTCGACACCACACAGGGGGCACAGATCACTCGTCAAAGGAATGCCACGTCTCAAAAGATTGTCCTTAGTAGGAATGGCATTACGTAACACCCTCCAAGTCATAAAATGTGCCGAAGGTAAGGTCTTTAGAGCCCAAAAATTTGCAAACAAATCCTCCCCCACTACAAGCTCCTCCCCCTTGAGACACTTATAAGCTGCCTTCACAGAGAAGGGAGAGTCGTTGAGGATGTTCATGGAAGGCTTTGATACATTGGTGGAAAAGTTTGGTGCTCAGTTCGCAACCAGTCGTCCTCATCATCTAACCTCGATTGCCTTGGTAAACATAAGGCAAGAGAAGGGAGAGTCGTTGAGGATGTTCATGGAATGCTTTGGAAGAGTTGCCCTGGGAATTCAAAATCTCAGCCCAGAGGTTACCATGCATCATATGATAACAGCGTTGAAACCGGGACCATTTGCTGACAGTCTTTGCAAGAAACCCGCGACCAATTTGGATGAGTTAAGACAGCGAGCATCGAAATTCATGCAAATGGAAGAGCTGAGAGAGTTTCGAAATCAGGTAAGGGTTGATGGAGGTGAAAAGAAGGCGATAGAAAGAGAAAGTGGACCTATGGCTAGAAGAGCTAGAGAAGAATTTAGAAGCCGAAAGTTCCAGCAATACACACCCTTAAATACAAACAGAACAAGAGTCCTGTAGGAAGCCATGGCGGCAGAGATAATACCACCACCTAGAAAAGCAAGAACACCGGACAGGGCAGACCACACTAAACATTGTGAATATCATAAAAATCATGGTCATCATACAGAAGAATGTATTGGGTTGAAAGATAGGATAGAGGAATTAATTCAAGCTGGGCAGTTGAAACGTTTTGTTCGAGGAGGAAATACAAGACTGAGGTTAAGTCCGGAGAGAGGTTTGAGAGGGGGTGAGATAGGAGAGAGAAGGGTGGAGAGATTTGAAAGAAGAGAAAATAAAAGAGTAGAAAAGAGAGATGATAGAAGGGGTGGAAGGCCGGAAGGAAGAAATGATAGAACTTATCAAAACACGCAGTCAGTAAGGCGGAGTAGGGAGCGAAGTTTGGGAAGGCCTGTCAAGGGGTTTATAAACACAATTTCAGGTGGTTTCTCTGGAAAGGAATCCTCATCAGCAAGGAAACAACATTGGAGAAGTATCAGAACCATTAATCATATTTTCAAAAGAAGAACTTTGCCACCAATGCTTTTTACAGATGAAGATTTTCAAGAAATTGATCCTGATCACGAAGACCCTATGGTGATAACAGTAGAAATAGTCGAATATGCCGTCATGAAAACCTTGGTTGATCAGGGGAGTTCAGTTGATATTTTATTTTGGGATACCTTCTAAAGGTTGCATTTAAGAGAAGAAGATATTGTACCTTTCCGAGAACAAATCATTGGCTTCTCGAGGGAGAGAGTTAGCACGAAAGGATACGTTGATTTGATGACAACATTTGGAAGAGGCAGTAAAACTAAAAAGATCAAAATCAGATACTTGGTGGTGGATGCTTCTACATCATACAATGTGTTGTTGGGGCGATCTTCTTTGAACAAGTTGGGAGCAATAGTCTCAACACCACACTTAGCCATGAAATTTCCAATAGAGAAGGGGGAGATAGCAACGGTCTATGTCAATCAAAAAGATGCTCGAGAGTGTTATGCAGCGGGTTTGAAGATGAATTTGAAAGCAAACAAAGATACTGAAAGAATGGTGGCAATGGCAGATTTGGACCCAAGATTAAATGACAAAAGGTTAGAACCAAAAGAAGAGACCACAACTGTGGTATTGGGCCAGGACAAGAAGCAATGCACTTATATAAGTGGAAGTTTGCCCGAAGAATTGTTGAACAAACTTATCACAGTGTTACGTAACAACAAAGACTTATTTGCTTGGAAACCATCTAATATACCTGGAATTGATCCGGAGGTAATTCGTCACAAATTGTCTGTGTGTCGAGAAGCGAGACCGGTATCTCAAAAACGAAGAAAGTTGGGAGAAGAAAGTCGAAAGGCAGCAATTGAAGAAACCGAGAAGTTGATGCAAGCTGGTTTCATTAAAGAGGCTCAGTACACGACATGGTTATCCAATGTGGTACTTGTTAAGAAACCGAATGGAAAATGGAGAATGTGTACAGACTATACATACCTGAATAAAGCTTGCCCGAAAGATACATATCCATTACCCAACATAGACCAATTGGTGGATGGGGCGTCTGGACAAGAGATGATGAGCTTTCTCGATGCCTATTCAGGGTATAATCAAATACAAATGTATGAACCGGATATTCCAAAAACAACTTTCACCACAGATACTGCAAATTATTGTTATAAAGTCATGCCTTTCGGTTTGAAGAATGCTGGAGCAACATATCAAAGATTGATGGACAAGGTGTTCAAAGATCAAATTGGAAAGAACATGGAAGTGTATGTTGATGATATGGTTGTGAAATCAGGAGAGGTAGAGAAACATTTGGGAGACCTTGAGGAAGTGTTTGCACGCATAAGAGAGTACAATATACGTCTCAATCCAGAAAAGTGCGTTTTCGGCGTCAAAGGTGGAAAATTTTTGGGCTTCATGCTAACCAACAGGGGAATTGAGGCAAATCCTGATAAATGCGAAGCAATAATGAAGATGGGAAGTCCAAAAAACTTGAAGGAAGTGCAAAGACTAGTGGGAAAGCTAAACTCATTGTCAAGATTTTTACCATTATTGGCTGAAAAAACTAAACCGATAGTAAACTTGTTAAAAAAATCCGAAACCTTTGAGTGGAGTGAGAGGTGTGAGCAAGCCTTTTCTCAAATCAAAAGTATGGTAGCTGAACCACCAATCTTAGTTAAACCTGTGTGAACCCAACCCGTCATAGTGTACTTAGCAACTTCAAATGAAGCCATAGGAGCAGCATTGATCCAAGAGAACCCGGAGCAAAAACCGATATATTTTGTAAGTAGATCCCTCCAAAATGCCGAAACCAAATACCCCAAGGTTGAAAAAGTTGCCTTAACACTGGTGTAAACCGCGAGACGTCTTCGGCCATATTTTCAGAATCATCAGATAATTGTGTGGACAGATTATCCAATATCTAAAATTTTGAGAAAACCAGAACTTGCAGGTAGAATGGTGACATGGTCAATGGAGCTTTCAGAATATGGAATCAAATATGAACCAAGAGGACCAATCAAAGCCCAATCCCTTGCGGATTTCATCATCCAGATGCCGACAACAACGTAGCAGGAACAGTGAATATTATATGTAGATGGCACGTCAAGCAAAAAAGGAAGCGGAGCAAGGATAGTACTTGAAGGACCAGACAACTTCCAAATAGAGATGGCATTGAGATTCGAGTTCAGAACATCCAACAACCAAGCCGAATACGAAGCTCTTGTTGCAGGATTATTATTGGCTAGAGACATGGGAGTCGAAAATGTCATTTGCAAAAGTGACTCTCAACTCTCAGTGGGACAGGTACGAGGAGATTATCAGGTAAAAGATCCATTATTAATACAATATTATCATAAGGTATTAAATATTATGCAATGATTCAATAAGGCCGAAATAAAATATATTCCGAGAGAATTGAATATGAAAGCAGATTCATTATCCAAATTAGCAAGTCAACAACGACAACTACAACATAACTCAGTCATACAACAAACCCTCAGTCATCCGACAGTTGGTTTAGAGGAATGCTTCAATATTGCAACATCAAAATATGAATGGATAAAAACATATATAGAAGTGATAAAGAACCAAGAGCAAGGTGTTGAACTGGATACAAAAATGACAAAGAAAGTAGCTAGTTTTCTCTTAATTGGAGATGAACTCTACAAAAGAGGACATTCAATGCCTTTGTTAAAATGTCTCTCAAAAGAGCAAGCTCAGTGTGTAGTGAAAGAACTTCATGAAGGAATTTGTGGATTACACTGTGGAGCTCGGACAATGGCAACAAAAGTTTGCAGAGCCGGATATTACTGGCCAACACTCCGAGAAGATTGCGAAATCTATGTTAAAACATGCAAGAAATGTCAAGAGTTTGGAAGTTTAAATCATATACCAGCACAAGAGTTGCAAGGAATTGTTTCTCCATGGCCATTTGCAAAGTGGGGAATCGATATACTTGGTCCATTTCCACTTGGAGGAGGACAAACTAAGTTCATGATAGTATCTGTAAACTACTTTACAAAATGGATAGAAGCAGAAGCATTGACTAAGATAACAGCTCAGCAAGTTCAAACGTTTGTATGGAAAAATATAATATGTCGATTTGGAATCCCACACACCATTATAACTGACAATGGCCGACAATTCATTGACAAAATCTTATGGAATTTTATGCAGATTTGGGAATCAAGTCAACAAACACTTCAGTTGAACATCCGCAAACGAATGGACAAGCAGAAGCTGCAAACAAAGTTATTCTCAGACAGTTAAAGAAGAGGTTAGGAAGCGCTAAAGGTTTATGGGCAGAGAAGTTGCCAGAGATATTATGGGCATATAGGTGCACACCACAAACTTCAACTGGTGAAACACCATTCAACCTCACGTACGAAACAGATGCAATGCTACCCGTAGAAGTAAATGAACCAACACTACGAAGGCAAATAGAAGACTGGAATATTAACAATGAATGTCTGAGGACCGACCTTGATCTTATTGAAGAACTTAGAGAGCAAGCAAAAATAAAAGAGGCAACAGTAAAGAGAAGAGCGATGAAGAGGTTCAATGCGAAAGTAAAATTAAGAGACTTTAAAGAGGGGGATTTGGTATGGAGAATGCGAACTGATGCACGAAAAGATCCGCGACATGGAAAGCTGGCATCTAACTTGGAAGGTTCGTTCAGGGTACTAGAAAATTTGCAAAATGGAGCTTATAGATTAGAAACTTTGGAAGAAAAAGTGATACCAAGAACATGGAATGCAAGTCATTTAAAGTTTTATTTTAGTTAAAGTAGAAGATATAAAAAGAAGACCTTTTGTGTACATACTTATCAATTAATGAAGAAGAAGCATTATCAAGTGATAATTTATCTCGTTCACTTTCATTTATTCGGTCTTGGATGATTTCACTCCAAGTGAAAACCCACCCGAAAAAGCATCTACTTATAATACCTTCGGTCTTGGATGATTTCACTCCAGGTGAAAACCCACCCGAAAAAACATCTACTTATAATACCTTCGATCTTGGATGATTTCATTCTAGGTGAAAACCCACCCGAAGAACACATATACTTATATTACTTTCGGTCTTGGATGCTTTCACTTCAAGTGAAATCGCTCCCGAAAGAATATTCCTTAATAAAACTATCGGTCCTAAATGTTTACAATTCAAGAGAAATTCCTCCCCAGCAAAATTTTTTTCATATAATTCTTTCGGTTTCAAATGCTTTCACTTTAGGTAAAATCATTTCATGTAAATACTTTTGCCATAAACTATTATCTCGTGACTTAAAATAATTGTCGAATAGTGATGCTGAAAAAACAAATAGCGAATGTTTGCTACATCGAATAAATTAGACTAAGATATACTTCACAGCATAATAAGCCGAATATTAAAGTCGAAAACGTGAGATAAAAGTATCTTCGATTGAAAGAATAAATCAAAATCTAAATCACAAGGAAGTTGTTTTATTTCGGTTAAACTAAAAATCGATACTAAAACCGAAAGGTGAAATTTGACATTAATTGTATTAGGTTGTCTAAACTGCATCTTTCATTCATATTTATTCCTGTTAAAATTATCAACTAGTAAACCATTAGGTTACATTAAAATATTCTATATAACTTGATATTATATATTCACAATTCGACCAAAAGAATTCTTTGGTCTTCTAAGAATTCTTTTTAATGATTGCATTTCGGGCGGAAAATCCACCATTTTGAACACTTTAAAATAAAAACCGAAAGGTTGTCTCAGTGCTTTGAAGTTATAAAAACCGAAAGGTAGTCTTATTTTAAGGTTATAGAAACTGAGAAGTATAGTTAAGCACTCATAACCAAAATATGGCATTTAAAACATTTTCAATTAAATGACTGAAAGATTAAGCATCCAGAGGTTAAAACCGAAAGGTTTATCGTGACATTTAATTGTAACCGAAAAACAAAATTAATCATGCAACCGAGATGTCACGGTCGCGAGTTCAATGATAGCCGGAAAATGAGAAACATAAAGTAATATCCAATAAATAACAAACAAAATAACACAAATTAAAAAGAAACCGATAAACTTTATACGTGCTAAGGTTTCAAAAAAGGGATTACATTAAGAATGCAAATATCTATACATAGATCAGCATTCCAAAACAAATTCACTCTCGTTAACTAAACCGAGAGCTATAAACAAAAATAAGAGCATATATCCATCTAGCTCTCAGCATCAACATCATTAGCATCATCCTCTGGAATTTCATTAACAGGTACTAAGTTACCATTATAGAAATCTTTAATGACATCAAAATTGCCTTCATCTATGGGAATCTTGTAGAAATATTTTGCCTGTGCCAAAGCCTTTGCAAAGCCTAGCTTATGCTGCGCCAAAATAAAGTTTTCAGCTTCAAAAACATCCACCTTCAACTGCTCAATTTCATCTTCCATACCTTTAATAGTGTTGGTATTACAATCCTTCACCGAAGATAACTCCGAAACTTTCTTCTCAAGAAGTTGATTATTATTACGAAGATCATTGATTTCTTCACCAATTTTCGAACTCGCGGCCTCCAAATCAGAAACTTGTTTCTCAAGATTTTCTTTTTCTATCCCTTGTTGCTTGCTCTGCAAACTCATCTCTTCCAATTGCAAACTTAGTGCAGCATTATTCTCATTACTCTCGGAAAAATCATTCTTTAATTTTTCAAATTCAGCAAGAGTCACACAATTGCCATTCTTTACTTTCAGCATTTTACCAATCAAAAACGTCCTACTCGAAAGCTCGACGATAGAATCAGCTAAAGAAGCAGAATCCTCAGCTTTCAACAGGTTATATGACGACTTAGTAAACGAAGTTTGAACAAACTTGGCATACTTCATAGAAGCACCAAAAATGGATTCGGGAAGAGGCTCAGTTGAAACATCCTCACAATGACGATGACGTCGAGAAGAAGAATGTGATTTTTTGCTACTTCTACCACGTTTCTTGGACTTTTTCGAAGGACCAGCAACATGGTCATCCTTCGCAGTTTCAAGGGCTTCAGTACGAGAAAGAGGTTCCACAATTTCCACCTCCAATACCGGATTGACCACATTTTTACGCCGCGGAGTAACATCGCCAGTTCTGTTAAGAAGTTTTGTAAAAGATGAACGACCTTTCGGATTGATGGCCGCCATTAATGCTGAAAATCAATGAAAAATTTAGCAAAGTTAAAAATCTCAAGCTATAAAACAAGAAAAAAGCGAAACAATCACATACCAATGAAATCCTCTTGCGGACTCTTCGAAGTATACAACTGTAGTAAAGCGCGAGTGGGAATCCGATACGAGAAATGACCAAAAACTTCAATAACACGACGATCAGCAACATTCATCGAGTGGCAAGACCACGAATTGAACTTTAATGGATCTTGCGTCCAATACAAGGGAAATTTTGGAGTGTCCCCATCAAAAAAATACTCTCTTCCTTCGGGCTCTATTAGGATCTTGAAAAACTTTCCTTTAAAATCATTATATGACGACGTAAAGGGCTTAAGAAAGCAAATAGCAGACTTGTTGAACCAAGTGATGTTCAAGCTTTGAAGAATCCAAATCCTTTGAAGGATGTTGAAGCCTCTACTATGCATGTTGTTGATGTGCTGGTTTAGTCTAGTTCTGGGGTAGTTTATATGTTGTAATCCACCCTTTGATTAAATCTAAAAATTAGCATTCTCAATCTTTGTGAAAGTAAAATGTTTTCAAACTAAGTTAAAACAACCGATTATTTTCTCGAAACAACCGATTGTTTGTACTTAGGTGTTTTGAGAAAAAGATTGAAAACTCTTTTTAAAATGGTTGAACTGTTAAGTACCAAAACAACCAATTGATTCGAGGAAACAACCGATTGTTTGTTTTGGGACCATAACAGAAAAACTGTTTTAGCTTTGACTGAGCTTTAAATGTTTTAACTGCTTAAGCTCCAGTCATTAAATGCTTTGACCAATCTTTAAATCCATATTAAGAGTTTGTTAGGATTTGATAACAAACTACATCTTTGAATAAATTTAGAAAAACAGATTTAACAATTAAGAATCTTTGACAAGTTTTTGCTAAGAGTTTTTTTTTTAGTTTTTCAAAGAGCTGAGATTGCTAAGAGTTTGTGATTGATCAAAGTGTTGGAATAGGATTCTGCTTGTATTGATTTCAGATTATCTTCTGTAACAAGTGTAATCCTTGTACTCTGTTGAACAAGTTTTGTTTCTGTGTTTGCTGAAATTGGTTGTGTGTTCTTGAGGGGTTCAAGATCAGCAATCTTAGTGTTGGCAAATGAGAGTGTGTTTCTTGAGGTGTTCAAGGTCATTCTCTTGGTTGTTAAGTAAGTGATCAAGTGGTGATTGCTTAGTGGATTTCCTCAGGGTTTCTGAGAAGACTGGATGTAGCTCTGGGTTTGGAGTGAACCAGTATAAACAATTGTGTACAATCTCTCTATCTCTAACTCTTTAAATTCAGTTTATTTGTTGTTTGCTGGTATAAACAACCGATTGTTTCTGCGAAACAACCGATTGTTATTGCGAAACAACCGATTGTTATTTTGGTACTACAACTTTTGCTTGCTGTTTTGGCGAACTGAATTTCTGAATCAATTGTTTTCTGAGATAAATTCATTCTTGTTTTAAAAGTTTGCGAAAACCCTCTTTAAAGAATTCACCCCCCCCCCCTCTAGTTTAAAGCCATCTTTTCTAACAATTGGCATCAAGAGCTTGGTTCTTGAAAGTTATTCAAGTTGATCCTAAAAATCTTTTTTTAATGGCTGATAGACTACCTTTTGGAAAAGGTGCTTCAATTAACAGACCACCTTTGTTTTGTGGTTTGAACTACCAGTTTTGGAAAGTAAGAATGAAAATATTTATGGAATCTCTTGACAAAGGAATTTGGGATGCAATTGAAAATGGTCCTTTTGTATCAAAGTTTGAAAAGGATGGATCTGTCATTGAGAAACCATGGTCTCAATGAACTAATGTAGAAAGCAAAAAGGCCAAATTCGATTGCATTGCCAAAAATATTATAACATCTGCTTTAAATTCTGATGAGTTTTTCGGGGTCTCGCAATGCAAATCATCAAAAGAAATGTGGGACACTTTGGAAGTCACTCATGAAGGAACAAATGAGGTGAAAAGAGCTAGAAAGCATGTTCTTATTCAAGAGTATGAGATGTTTAGAATGCTTAAAGGAGAAACAATTGCTGAGGTGCAGAAAAGATTTGCGCACATCATCAATCACCTAATGAGCCTTGACAAGACCTTTGATAAAGAAGAGCTGAACATCAAGATCTTGAAATGTCTTGATAGAGCATGTCAACCAAAGGTAACTGCTATTTTCGAATCTAAAGATCTAACATCATTAAGTGTTGCTTCTTTGTTTGGAAAGCTTTAGGGAACATGAGCTAGAGATGAATAGGCTCAATGTTCAAGAGAGTGAAGATAAGCACACAAGGAGTATAGCCTTGAAAGCATCCAAGCACAAGGGAAAGCAAGATTCCAGTGATGATAGTGATGAGGAAAACCTTAGCTTGCTGTCAAGAAAATTCAGAAAATTCCTAAAGAGAAACCGCAACAAAGACAACAACAAGGATAGGTATGGAAACAAGAAACCCAATGATTTCAATTCAAATAACTATACTTGTTTTGGTTATGGTGAGCAAGGTCATATAAAGGCAGATTGTCCAAACAAGAACAAAGAGAAAAAGACTAGCAACAAGTAGAAGAAAGGCAAGACAAAAAGAGCCTACATAGCTTGGGATCAAAATGAGGTGTACATCAAGTTCTTCATCAAGTGAAGATGAAAAGGCAAACATATGTTTGGTAGCTGAAAATGATGATGAATCTTGCAGCTCAAGTGAGGTAAGTTCATGTGCTTCCTTAAATGAACAAAATTACAGTGAATTACTTGAAGCTTTTCAAGAAACACATGATGAAACTAATAGATTGGTTCTTTCAAACAACCGATTGAAAGATCTTAACAGTTGGCTTGAAAAGAGAGTTAAATCACTTGAAGAGGATCTGGAAAAATTAAAAAGTGATTTTGAAAAATTGGAAAATCATTTCAAAAATGCCTCTTGCAAGTGTGATACTCTCATTTGCAAAAATTGTGAAAATCTTGAGGAAAAGGTTCACTATCTTGTTGAAACTGTGGACAAGCTTTCAAAGGGGAAATCAAACTTTGAGAATCTCTTGGCATCTCAAAGTTGTGTTTTTGAAAAGGCTGGTTTAGGCTTTAATCCACAGAACAAGCAAGATAAGTTTTCAAAAAGTTTTTCAAGAAAATCAGAAAAACAACCGATTGTTAAGACGAAACAACCGGTTGTTACATGCTTTTACTGCATGAAGAAAGGCCACTCTGTTAAAATAAGAAAATATTCTGTTCCAATAGGTTTTATGAAATGGATTCCTAAGGGATGTGAAGTTTCTAACTGCAAAGAAAAGTCAAACGGACCAAAATTTGTAAGGGGACCAAATCTTGCTGCTTGAAATCTTTTATGCAGGAAAATTAAAGAAAAAGGAAGGACTGAGTCATCTGATCAAGCTGTTGAAGAAAAAGGCAGTCATTGAAGCTGAATCAATGCTATGCAAAAGACCTCAACAGTGAAAAGAGGCTTTTTGATCATAAAGCACATGGCTCATTGAAGAATTAACATAAGGATAAGACTTTCCTTTATTTGTTCTCAATTTCTGTTTCAAAGTTCTTTCTTATGGTTAAACAATCTTTTTATAATCAATGTCATCTGCTTTGAACTCCTTCTGCTCATGGTTAAAATTCAAAAACAAGTTTTTAACTGCTGCAGAAAAACAACTGATTGTTTCTTCGAAACAACCGATTGTTTTGGGTCTGACACCACTATGAAGAAATTGTTTTAATTGCTATTTTAAATTTCTATCCGTTGCAGATCAATTCAAAGAGAGAATCTTGGTGAAAGAATCTGTGTTGAAAGTTGATTATGTTCAGTGAGAAGTTACAACAGTTATAAAGGAAAATATTCCAAAATCTTGGAAATTTCAAGAGCCTTCATGACTAGTTAAAGATCACATGTGTAGACCATGTGATTCTCAGCTTTTTCTGACATTTTATGTGCAGAGCAGAGTCAAGTCCTCTCTCTTTGAAAATCAGGTACCCATTGAATAAAATTAAATGCAAATTGATTCTTTTACTGCTATAAAATCTGGTGCAGATTTCTTCCACAAGAACAACCAATTGCAACATCTCTTGCAATATCTCTTGCAACATCTCTTGCAAAAATCTGTGAAGTGAGTTCTTCTCTGTTTTCTTCTCTGCCAAGCATGGAATCAACTCCTCCCACCTCAAAGAGAGTCAAAAACAGGGCTGTAAGGTTTGAAGGAAGGCTAGAAGGTTGGTTTTCTGGAGACAATGATCTTATTGAGAAGTATAGGTATGAAACAAGTATCAAGAAGATAAACAACCCCAAGGTTGTATGCTTTAATTGGCTGAAAAGTAAAAAGCTTGATAATGTGAGAAGGCTGCTCAAGGATCAATCTCTCAGAAAGTTCCTGGAGATGAAGGGAAACATATATCCAGATTTGGTGAGGGTGTTCTACACAAACCTAAAGTTTGAGGGAAACAATCTAGTTTCTCATGTGAAGGGTGTAGAAATGGAGATAACTCATGAAGTATGGACTGTTGTTGTTGGTCTCAAGTTCTCTGGTCTTAGAATCAACAAGGGAAACCTTGGAGTGGTGGAGGATTTTAACAAAATCCAATTCTACAAGAGTTGCTTGAAGAATCAACATGCTCAAGTAAGTACATGCTCGGTTGGAGGTTTGAAGCTTGATGAGAGATTGCTTGCTCTCATTGTAACTTGGATTCTAACTCCAAGGGGGATTAATCATTCTGTGCTAACTAAAGAAGATCTGGTTTATATCTTCTGCATCACCAAGAAAATCAAGATCAATTGGATCCACATCATCAAAGAGCACATGCAAAAAGCCACGAGGTTAGGTGATTATCATTATCCATATGCTGTTTTAGTATCTAAATTTCTACTCTATTTTGAAGTTAACCTTGAAGATGAAACATCTGAGTTGGTCAAGTCAACTTAAGAGTTGAACAATGGATCACTCAGCAAAATGGGTTTTACAAAAGTAGGTGGAAAATGGATAAGCAAGGATGGTGATCATGGTGCCTCATCTAGTGGTGCTGCTAATCTTGAACAAGATGAACCTGCTGATATGGATGTTCAACATGAAGATCCACCTGAAGATTATCAAGATGCTGGACCAAGTGTTGGTGTTGGAAATCAAGGAGAAAGGATGCAAACCATGTTTCCTTTTGAAAGACTCATGGTGAATAGGCTTGGTAGCTTTGCTGAAAATCAAAGGAGCCTCCATGATCTCTGTGTTAGTAATTTCCAAAGGATTGACACCAGGTTTGACAACATGGATACAAGGTTTATGACTCTAGATGAACAGATTGAAGTTGTCCAATCAAATCTTTGATCTTCAGTTTGCTGATGAAGAAGAATGAAGGAAAAACAACCGATTGGTTATCGAAACAATCGATTGTTTTTGGCTGTTATTTCTGGTTTTTAAAATTTCTTTCTTTCTGTTGTTGCTGCTTTAATTCTGATGTAATCAAAACAATATCTTGTTTTATCTCTTATATTTGTCTATTTGTGAAGACAAATAGGGGGAGATATATGTTGTGTTTAAGTTTCTGTTTTTATTTGTTAAAACAGTTTGGGATATGTAATATTTTTCTGATATTTAGCTCTGAAGTTTATTACTGTTTATCTGTGCGCTAACAAAATATCAGAAGTTCTATGTTTTGTTCAAAGTTCTATTGCAAGAACTGCTTCAGATTTAATCAGGTACAACACAAGCATAAGGGATTTATCTTCATCAAATAGGGGGAGATTGTTGAACCAAGTGGTGTTCAAGCTTTGAAGAATCCAAATCCTTTGAAGGATGTTGAAGCCTCTGCTAGTCTAGTTCTGGGGTAGTTTATATGTTGTAATCCACCCTTTGATTAAATCTAAAGCATTAGCATTCTCAATCTTTGTGAAAGTAAAATGTTTTCAAACTAAGTTAAAACAACCGATTGTTTTCTCGAAACAACCGATTGTTTGTACTTAGGTGTTTTGAGAAAAAGATTGAAAACTGTTTTTAAAATGGTTGAACTATTAAGTACCAAAACAACCAATTGATTCGAGGAAACAACCGATTGTTTGTTTTGGGACCATAACAGAAAAACTGTTTTAGCTTTGACTGAGCTTTAAATGTTTTAACTGCTTACGCTCCAGTCATTAAATGTTTTGACCAATCTTTAAATGCATTTTAAGAGTTTGTTAAGATTTGATAACAAACTACATCTTTGAATAAATTCAGAAAAACAGATTTAACAATTAAGAATCTTTGACAATTTTTTGCTAAGAGTTTTTTTTTTTTTTTAAAAGAGCTGAGATTGCTAAGAGTTTGTGATTGATCAAAGTGTTGGAATAGGATTCTGCTTGTATTGATTTCAGAGTATCTTTTGTAACAAGTGTAATCCTTGTACTCTGTTGAACAAGTTTCGTTTTTGTGTTTGCTAAGATTGGCTGTGTGTTCTTGAGGGGTTCAAGATCAGCAATCTTAGTGTTGGCCAAGGAGAGTGTGTTTCTTAAGGTGTTCAAGGTCATTCTCTAGGTTGTTATGTAAGTGATCAAGTGGTGATTGCTTAGTGGATTTCCTCGGGGTTTCTGAGAAGACTGGATGTAGCTCTGGGTTTGGAGTGAACCAGTATAAACAATTGTGTACAATCTCTCTATCTCTAACTCTTTAAATTCAGTTTATTTGTTGTTTGCTGGTATAAACAACCGATTGTTTCTGCGAAACAACCGATTGTTTTTCTGGTACTACAACTTTTGCTTGTTGTTTTGGCGAACTAAATTTCTGAATCAATTGTTTCCTGAGATAAATTTATTCTTGTTTTAAAAGTTTCCGAAAATCCTCTTTAAACAATTCACCCCCCTCTAGTTTAAAGCCATCTTTTCTAACAGGACTTACTAATCAAAGACAACCAACTCGGTCGTTTACCTGGCCGAGAGCTATAATAATACAAAAAAGATCTAGGACTTACAATTTACACAAAATGCTAAAAGCTTGCATTGATGCCCAACCATTAGGATGAAGCTGGGTGGGAGCAATATTAAGAATGTTAAGAACGCCCATTTGAAAATCATTCAAGGGAAATCGAATATGGAGGTCCCTAAAAAAGCAAGCATAAAAATAAAAAAATTCGTTGCTATCGCCCTCTCGACCATGATAGACATTATCAACATCACCCACACACCGAAAGGAAATTATATCATTCTCAAAATCAGAATAATAAATCTGAGAATTAGAAACAAAATCACGAAGCTCATTAGCAGAGCGATACTGAGAGAAGAAGTCTCGGACCTTAGGATTAACCCAGTTGTAACCTGGACGAAGTGTCTTCCTTGGAGAAATCATTCTAACTCTTTCGGCAACAGTTGCGATAACGGCATCATTTGAGTCTTTCATACAAGAAAGGGTAGCAGAAGAAGACTTCGATTCAAGATCTTGTTCTCCTCGTACCTCTCGACCGGTGGATTCACCACCCGTGCTTGACAAATCACTCAGATCATCTGAACTAGAAGAAGATTTCGGATTAGACATTGTTACCTTTGAAGGAAGAAGACTTCAAACGTCCTAGCTCTCCGCAAACAATACAAACCGTAGAAAATGATAACAGCTTGAATACATTGCCTATTTATGAGCAAAACAAACCCTAGATACTGAAAAGTCACAACCCTTCAAAGCCGTTCAAAAAATCAATCATCTAAGGGTTCAAAGAGTCTTAATGTCAAATCATTCAGTCTGAGAAAGCAAAACACAGTAAACGAGGCATTTAATTCAAATCAAATCATATCTCAAAACCATAATTTTAGACATAAAATTTTTTATTTTATTTCTTAAAAACTTTAAATTAAATTCTTTATGCCTAAGGGGCCAGTGTACTGGTAGGCTAAAACCGAGAGGTTAAGCCGAAAGCTAAATACTAAACATAACCGAGAGGTTATACACAAGTGTTGTGCTGATAGGCTTTAGCCGAAAGCTAGATACTACACATAACCGAGAGGTTATACAATAAAAGAATAAAACAAAATATAAATATTATTATAATAAGGCCCAAATAAGATAGAAACCTGCATTAGGGGGTGCGTAAATAATAAAATGGTGTGGAAAGAAAGTCCAAAAGTAAAGTGGAAAGGCCATTAAAGATATCCTATAAATAGGAGGTTAACGTAAGAAAAAGGTAAGAGTGGTTTTTATCTGAAAAACGTTAAACTATTTCTGACTTTGGCATCGGAGCGACTTGCAGGTACACCCCCCCCCCCCCCATCTGTGTGAAGGAGAAGCCGAGAGTACCCGCCGTAAGGAGAAGCCGAGAGCAGCCAACGTGAGAAGAAGCCGAGAGCAGCCAACGTGAGAAGAAGCCGAGAGCAGCCAACGTGAGGAGAAGCCGAGAGCATCTGCCTTGAGGAGAAGCCCAGAGTATCCATCCCAAGAGGAAACCGAGAGAGTCTAGCCCAAGATTGGAAGATTTGTATAAGAGTTAATCTTGTCAACCTGATTCTAGTGTTCTCGGTCCCTGTTGTAAGAACATATATATATATATATATATATATATATATATATATATATTCAATAACAAAAATAATAAATATGAATTATTTTAGAGATTTCAATTCTTTCCCTACAAAATTATGATTCCAAAAACATTAGTTGAGTACCTTACATCTAACCAAAACCAGTACCTAATTCCAGAACAAATTAACAAACTAATCGCCTAGACCCTATCGAAATGCCTTGACTGTCTACACAAAATACAAGTGTTTGCACTAATATAGAAACACCCCAAACTAGTTAATGAAATGAGAAGCCAACATTCCTATTTATACCGTCAATACAGTGATTCCATATTGTTCTTACAAAGATTAGAGAAGTAATTATTAGATATATTGTTCTTGTCAAATTATACACCATTATATGCAATTATACGCAATTAATTTGATAATGATAGAATCCCATGAATAGTGGTGGATCACCGCTCCTTAAGAGTGGAACATTGTCAAAAGGCCAAGAGCTTATGTCTTCTTAATTCTTAAACTTGTATTTCTTTTTCACTTGAGTTAATATTTGGCTCCATTTGATGTCTTTTAATGTGAAAACTCTCATCTATGCAAAGTTTATGAGATTATCCTTATTCTGTTTCTTTCTTGTCATTATTTCTTGAAGTGTGAAACATTATAAATGTTGTGACAGAAAAAATAACCGATTGTTTTTACGAAACAACCGATTGTTTCACCTTTGACAGCATTGATTGAAGGCTGGTTTAATTCTCTGTGCATTGGTTCTGTTGTTGATTCCTTCCAAAGGTTGTTATAAGTCTAAATTGCATTTATTATGACTTTGAATCCGCTTTGGAAGGAAGTTATGTTGGTCATAAATGGAATATATTTCATATCTTTGTGGAAAAATAATTGATACAATAAACATAAAATAATCCCTAATTTATGAATTTATACATTTTTACATATTTTTAAAGAGACACTGACATGTCACTGTACATATACATGTCAGATTTGTTAGAATTTGTAGTTGGAGATCAGGAGCTTAATATAAATATAATTCATTTTTTTATAATGTAAGTATCTTTACCTATGTTTTAGTTTACTTTATGTTAAATTATTATTGATTATGCTTTAACTAATAACTTGTAGGTATTTTTCTGAAGTTTCTATCAATGAAGGGAATCAAGATGTCTATGGATTCTTGGATCCCTATTATATTAATCCAATTGGAGCAAAGAAATATGAAACTCAGTCATACATCACTAACACTTTGGGAAAAGAGGGAAAACAAATTTAACTTTGTCCTTATATTAATGAGTAAGTTCAATTATAAGTCGTTAATTATTACTATTTCATGTTTTAAATACTTACTAACTCTTTTCATGGATGATATAGGGATCATTGACAGTTACTTGTCTTGTCCATAGTTGATAAAACTGGTGTGTGGTTTTGTTCCTTGCACAAGAAGTCATCCACACATCTAAAGCATATAATTGATGTGTAATTACACTATAAACTTAATTGCGTATGTTACTTAAACATCTACTAATACAGTTTTTTGTATTAATCAGTTCATGGCATGGATATAACATCCTCAAAGGTCGATCCAATTCAAATTATCAAAATATGACATGGTTGATACTAAAGGTTTGTAATTTTTGTCTTTCTCTTTTCATTGTTTATCAATAGTAACTTTTAATTTTTATTGAATTATAGTGTAATACACAACCGAGAGGATACGAGTGTGGCTATTATATTGTGCAATGGATGATTACCATTGTAAGAGCAGATATTACAAGGGATTAGGAGTAAGTAATAATATTTAAATTATACTTTATAATTCTTTAACATATATGTATCTTAACACTAGTTAAAGTGAACCTTATTTTGTAATGTAGTTCTTTATGGAAGAGAGTCCACTACCTTTGGCTGCCATAGAATAAGTGAGACATGCTTGGACCACATATTTTCGTAATTTCTATAACTTTAGGATAACTAATCAATAGTGTAGAAATTAGAAAGATAGATAAATAGGAATATGTTATTAGTGTTTGTAATACATTTTTATCAATATATATAATTTGATTCTCTGAATTTATGTATTTGAATGGCTGGATTTTAATTGAACAAATCAATTTAGATGGGAATTAACATTAAACAAAATGAACTAAAAAAAAATTCCCATAAAAACAGCAGTTATGACCAAAACCGTCGTTTTATACCTCTCGAGAGGGTATAAAACGACGATTATGGTAATAACCTCCATTTTAGTGCATCGTCTGTGCTGAGGTTGGGGAGGGTATAAAACAGTGATTTTTACCAGAACCTTCATTTAATAACTCATGCATGTATTGTATACAAGTTATGAAAAGGTGTAAAACGGTGGTTATGGTCATAACCGTCATTTTAGTGTGACATTAACACAGAGTCAAATAGTCATCATCTTTGTCTGAAGAGAATATACTACCTGCTAAAACACAGCGATCCGAGAGCCGTTGTTTTGATGCTAAAATAAGTATCATTTTTCACCTTTTTTTTGCAGTAGTGATTTATACTCTATTTATTAAATATATTAATAATAACTTATTGAAATTTAGATATATTTGTGGATTTTCAATGAGGGGAAACAAGATACGTATCAGTTTTTAGACCCTCAACTCATTCAATCACTGGCTAACAAAAAGTCATAAACACAAATATACATCACCATTGCCTTAAAGAATAGAGGAAAAAAAATTATATTGTTTTGTATACCCATGAGTAAGTCCATATTCATTAAATACGTTATACTAAATTATGGAAATAAGATCGAATAACTAAATTTTTATGTAGGCGTCATTGGCAACTACTGATTATATATGTTCAAGATTATACCGCTGCATGGTTTTGCAGACAATTTCATTTAACATGTATTATTACTTATACATTACATAATGTTATGTGTTATAACATGAAATCTTATTATTTTCAGTGCTTATTCTAGATATAACATGTTGAGTAGGAGGGGAAGTGCAAACTCAAAATAACTTACTTGGTTGCACCTTAAGGTATTTAAAGTATATTTGTTCACTCACTTCAATGTGTGTCATCGATTCATTTAATAACCTTTATTTTGATGTGTAGTGCAATAAGCAATCTAAAAATTATGAGTGTGGTTACTATATGATGCAGTGAATGTCAACTATTGTGCGAGCTGAAATATATATAGACTGAGATCAGGTAATACATCAATACACAAAGACATTAAAATTTGGTGTTTATTATATATGAAATAATTCAAACAAATTTCAAATGTCACGGTTTTTCAATGACCCACATCCGCTAGAATTGGAAGTATTAGAGTATGTTAAGACAACATGGTCAAAATATTTTGTAACCATGTATAACACCTTATGATAGATGAATGATTAGAATGACATTATAATTTTATTTTATTTTGAATTTTTTCATATACAATTACTTATGTTAAATTATGATATTATATGTACTTATTTATATGAAGTATTTTATATTTAAATTATGATATTATATGTAGCTAGAATTTTGATGCAATGCATAATTTTGTCCAGAAATTTATTACATTATGCAAAACGAAAACATGTACAGCAGTATTCAAAAATTCATAAAAGAAAATGGTTATAGAGAAAAACCATTCTAAAAAAGTCATTTCTAACAACAATTTCTGATAACAATCATCATTAAAATCCTTTCAAATGACTTTTAACGATGGTTCTTGATTAAAATCGTCATTAGAAATATTATCATTCAACTTAGTATTTTAATTTTTGTTTTCTAACAACGATTAAAATCATCGTTAAAAGTTATTGCTGATATCTACATCAACGACGGTTATAAAAGTGTCTTTAAATATTATTTTTAATCGTAATCAAAGACTATTTCTATACTAGTACACTTTAATAATGTTGGATAAATCTACGATGCTTTTGTCCATTTTAAAAAATTTGATTCACTTTTTTACAATAGTCCATTAAAATGGTAATAAAATGTAATTTTTCATAAAGACATTTTTATATGTAATTTAGTTTATGTTGGTTTATTTGTTACTCATTTCATGCTATATTCCTTAAAAAAGGTATAGTAGTCAACCAATTTATTTTAACAGTTGTATAATATCATAGATTGTCTTGTAATATATATATATATATATATATATATATATATATATATATATATATTCCCTTTATTTCGATAGCACGTACAGAAAACAACTGAATTTACTAATTGATAACAATGGAGCCCTAAAACCCTTAATCTACTTCAAACATCCACATACTCTCACTTTGTTTGTCATTTTTGCAAATATATTTTTCTTCGGCTTCTTTGAGGGCTCCATTTCCACACCAGTGGATGGTTGTGCACTTAATTCAGGCCACAGAGTCACACTCAGCTCATGTAATGATTGTGCACTCAGTCCAAGTGACTCCATTCTCATTGTAATTGAGTGACCATATATCAGATACACAGCTGTTTTCTTAGCAGTGATTCCATGACCAACTCCTACAAAAATCTCCACGTTGTCTCCGGGTCCTAGATTTGATATTACACCCTGCCAATCTTCATCAGTAAAAAACATTGTTGTTTCTTGCTTATATATCTGAATGGTGCACTTTGTGTAATTAAAGATGAAGACACTAGTAAGACTTTGAGTTGCCATGTTTTCAGGGGTTGATGAATAAACAACACACAACAACATTCCCTTCATGCGACAATCACTATCTTCAGGAACTTGAAAAGGTACTGAATAACCTTCTCCTGTATAGGCTAACCAATAAGGATAATTGTCCCCTGGAAGCACAAAATCAGTGGAACTATTGGTTCTCAATACCTGTATCATGCAGCAAAGCTTAGTTATTTATTTAATATGAAACCCCATGTTATGCTCGGTTAACAAATACATATTTTTCAGGAAAAAATATTTCATGCTCTGTAAAGTGAATAGGTAATGTAAGGTAGACACAGAAAAAGAGAGAGAGAGAAGAACCTTTAATATGCTATTGCTAAGCATATCGAAGACTTGGTGGTAGCTTCCCATTCCAATCAAAAACGATGCCATAGAATTTTCTGAATTTTGTGATAGATATGCATTTTCAGATTCAGAAAGGTTTACATTGCATAACTCATGCAGAACTATTCTTAGTTCTTGAGTTATCTGAAAATCTGAGTCGCATTGTACAGAAATACTTCGAAGTTTTGAAAGGTCACTCAGCTTCGATAATAGATTAACCAAATTAGTATCCTGTATATCCATGGAGACTATAGATGTTGGCATGATCCCAAATGGTTGAATACAGGCTGAAAGTCCTCCTGTATGTGACATCCAAGACCATATGAGATAAGGAAATACATTTCGTGCCAATCCTTCATATCCACAAAGGGATATATATCCAATCTTTTCGGATCTTACTATGGAAAAAGGTACTTGTTTTAGACTAGTATTGTCTGCAATTAGAGTTGTTAAGGATTCCATCTGCCCTATGGCTTCTTCTAACTTGTCAATATTTGAACAACCAGAAAGGATGAGTGTTTGTAATGACGTTAACTTATAGATAACCATCGGAAGATTGCCAAGGCATGTACAATCCTTCAAGTTTAATAGAAGGAGGTTATTTAGATCTCCAATTGAATGGTGTACTTCATACAAGCTTGGACAATCTTTGAGAATGAGCTTCTCAAGATTTGGTAGTTTTGAAAAATCTGGGGTCTTTGATAAGTACTTGGAATGACTAAGATTGAGAAATTTTAGCCTCTCCAGAAACTGCAAGAAAATTTAAAACTGAAAGATTAGCAAAGTATATGGCAGAAAAAATTAATAAGACAACTTACTGTATTATAGATACATTTGGTGTTGTTCTTCAATCAAATTTGCATGTAATTTATTTAGTAAAAAGCAAATTACCAAAGTAAAACTTCAAATTTAATTGGAGAACAACACCGATTGTTATAGAGTATGTGAGTTTTTGTCCAAATTAATATTGTCATCATAGAAAATATCAGGTAATATGTATACCTGGGGCACCTTCCATACTAGTTTAAGATAACTGTATTTTAAGTCAATAGCAACTATGTTTTCCTGATAAAAGTTTTCAGGAATGTGTGTTAATGAAAATGCTTTCCAATGAAGCCATCTCAGTTGTTTGGGAAGATGCCCATAATCTCCCGCTAATTGTACATGATCAAGTTGCAAAAGTCTCAGTCTCTTCATTTTCTCAAATGTTTCAGTACTGAAACAAACTCCGCTGGTTCTTTGCATCTTCAAAGCCAATCCCTCAATCACTCCTGTTCCCTATGAAAAACAAATGAAAAAGAAATTAAATATTGGCTGTTTTCACATGAGAAAGTTGATAAGTAATACACATCTAGAAGCTAAATACTTTGAAAAGGTAAATGGTTTTAAACCGAAACTTGAAAGTTATGATTCAGAAAACAAAAATATAAACTTTTCTTATGGTGCTCATGGTATATTGAGGATGATTGATAGTTCAAAAAATAGTAAGAGAAGGTTCTTACAGTATTTTCTGTCAATATACCAAGTACATCATCATGAACCCACAATCGACTGCGCTTCTGTGGTTCTAGTGGTGAACTTTGACGAACAATTTCTCTTCCCATGTCTCGTAGCAAATCATGAATTCCAAGTTTGTTATTCTTTTCAACTTTTATGAGGCTCCTTTCTACCAGGACTGTTATTCCAATTTCAGCATGAAGTCCACAACCATTGAGTATCTCTGTGACATAGGCTCTGTCCTTACCGATAAAGAAGCAGCATATGTCAAGGAATATGTCCTTCTCCATATCATCGGTTAAACCATCATAGCTTATTTTCAATTTCTCTTGTATCTTATCATTTGGTATTTCTTTAAGTTTTGATAATACACTTTCCCACTCTTTTCTTCTTCTCTTGTATAGATAAGATCCAAGAACTTCAAGAGCTAGAGGTAGTGATCCACAGTAAGTGACTACTTGCTTTGAGTGTTCAAGGAAATCTTCTGGTGGATTTGCTTCCTTAAAAGCATGCCAACTGAAAAGCTCAAGGGACTCAATCTCATTCATTTCCTCCACTTCATATACATGGTCAACATCAAGCACATTGAGTAGACGTACATCTCTTGTTGTAATGATTATTACGCTTCCTTCAACAATCCCATTACCATTTCCACATAGTTCATCTAATTGTCCAAATGTGTTCACATCATCGAGCACAACTAGTACTCTTTTTGTGGCAAGCGTTTCCCTTATCATAGCTTTTCCCCAATCAATGCTATAAACCTTGATCTTTTCTGTTTTAAGGATATCTGAAAGAAGTCGTTCTTGTAAATCAATCTTCCCTTGATCTCTTTGCCAAACTTCTCTAATATTTGCTAGGAAACTTCTATGTTTAAATTCATATCGAATTTCATTGTAGATGGCTTTGGCTATGGTTGTTTTACCAATCCCTCCCATTCCCCAAATCCCTAATATATAAGCTCCTCTTGTTTGCTTTCTAAGAAAGCCAATACAGTGTTCCACACGAAGTTCCAATCCAACTGGAAACTCTGTAATAGACATGTATGTTCTATCTAATTTTTCCAAAACTTCACTAACAATTTCCTTCACAACCAAGTTTTCATTTCTGCAAACAAAAAAGAAAACATAACCCGAAATGTTAATAGGTACAAATTATAGGAGATTCTAAAAAAAGCCTTTGCACTGTTGATCTCCTGTCTTTCTGCCGTAGTGTTCTTAGCAGAAACTTTTACTAAACCTTTTACAAGTATATCAGAGAAGCCATAAAGATACTATTTAATTTAAGTATTAGAAGAAAATGATAAGGAAGTTCATAACTCACGCACCCTACTCAAGGAAGTGAGTTAGATTCCTTTACAAGAAAGAATAATAGATGGATAGACAAAAAGAAATCTGATAAATAAAAGGGAACCAAAAAGCATAAGCATATACCTATAACGTGAAACATCCCAACCTGCAAAACTTGCTGCTTCACTCAGTGCATTCTTCCATTGTTTCACGAGGTGGAGGTCACTATCTTTTTCAAAAATGACTTCGAAAGAAACATCCTGCAGTCTACGTAGAAACCAAGGGAAAACGTCGTAAAATACGGGCAAAACTACTTGACCTCTAGAAGAATGGCATTCCATGATTTTGACGAGTTCGTCGAGACACCATGTAGAGTAAATGTAGTTTTTGGAGAAAACAACAACGGAAATTTGAGACCCTTCTATTGCATGCCACAGTTCTGTTTTCAGCTGTTGTCCCTTGGCAAGCTTCTCGTCGTCCAGAAAAGTGTTGACACCGGCATTTGCAAGAGCAGAATAGAGATGAGAAACGAAGTTCTTACGAGTGTCTTCGCCCCGGAAACTGATGAACACATCGTATATCCATCGGGGTTTAGATTTTGAGGATGATGAAGCGTAAGGCATTGGTTCAATTCTATGAAACACGACCGAGTCAGTAAAAGCAAGAAAGCAAGTTGATTCAATTTGGTGTCCATACGGCTTGTGGGAGTAAGTGAATGCATCGTAACTATGGTTAATAACGAAACTTCAACGACATTATCGAAGCACACAACGACAAGTTCGATGTGTTTTTCTTCCTTTCGTTCTCTACGAGGAAGTAAAACAACAATCACAGCAGTAAGTGGAAATAGTAACTATTATAACTATAAAAGAATTTGCACTTAAGCTTTGCAAAAGATAAATTTGTGCTCTCTTTTAAACATCAACGAATTGTGAGCTTTTCCTTTTACAACTACATAAGGCAATGGACTTTCATCTCCGAAACTGCATGGCTGAGTTTTATGTGTGCAATTTTGCAATGGATTCTTATTTTTGTGACAAATGAGGTAAAATAAATTCTTACTATAATATTTTTATCTTTCATAACTTTAGCTACTAGAAGTGGTGGATATTGATTATCATATCATAGCAGATATGAAAAGTTAGGCATGATCACTTTGTATTTTAAAAGTGTAAGTTTATTAAATATGTAACAGTGGTACATACATATATTGATTTCCTTTCCTTCCTATCTCTAATATAAATCCAATATTGATCTACATTATGTAGAAATTAAAAATCTAAATGCATACTATTTAATAAAACTAATTTAAATTTTTATAAATTCATATCTAGATAATTAGATATTTTAAATTTAAATTCATATTTCCAAAAAAAGTAGTTTGAATATTTCTAAATTATTTTGATACCGATTTTAAAAATAGTTTTAAATATAAATTAAAAAATTATAATAAAAATTTCTTTATTAGCAACTAATTATTATTTTCAAACAACAAATTAGATATTGAAATTTGGTATGTTTTGCATAAAGTTAGGGTACAATGCTATGCTTTCTAAATTTAAGTTAACTGCATCTCACTTTTTATTAATAGCAAATGATGTATCTTTTAAGAGTTTAGTGTTGAGAGGTGAGTACCACATGGATTAGATCTTAAAAACAAATCTAAATCTAATTCCATATAAATAAATACATTGAAATTAAATTCAAAATCATTTTCTTTAAATTAGTTTGAAATTTTGTAAAACGAAAATCTGAAAAAAAATAGATTAGGTTTTAAAGTTTGTTCCTACCGAAAATGAACTCGAGGAGTGCAACTTGAAGAGGACTGCATGTTCCTCGGGGAACGAGCTTTCAGTTGGTCTCTGATCAAAGAGGGTACTTGCAAAAGACACTCCGATCATAAGAGCACAAAGATGATGATGAATCCTTAACAAAGAGCTAAAAGTAAGAGTATAGAATAAAATTTAGTGTGGGAGAGAGTCATCACCTATTTATAGGTCTTGTTTGACTCAGATCATTAAGAAAAGCATTGAATGGTCATCATGTGATACAAATGGATTTTATAACAATAACCTATAACCGCTAGTAATTTATAACCAGTTTATGGTTGATTTATGCGTCTTAAATATAATATTAAACGGGCAGTTATTGTCTGATTTATGTGTCTTGATTATTATATTAAATGAGCGATTATTGGTCTGAATGTACCAGTCGTAATTGAGAGTATGTACATAAACCCCTAGCTCGAAATCTTTGAGGATGTACAGGTGGATTCTTTTTTATCAAAAAAAATAAAAATGAATTAAAGGGATATTAAGGAGTATCCCAACCCGTATACAAAAATCTGTCACCTTTCGGCTTAGGACAAAACTGGACATAAATCTGCAGCTATCAAGACCAGCAAAAGAACGGTTACAAAACTTTAAGACCACTATTGCATGGAGCCAACACCTGCAAAATTGGCCACTGCCTAAGCCTAAAACTGTACACCGTAACAGCATCTTCATCAAAAGCCCCATACATGACACCATGAAAGATTGGTGTGCTTCCATTCAAAAGTTCCAAAAATACAACACCGAGACTGTAAACATCACTTTTGTCAGTCAAATTACGTGTTAAGAAGTACTCTGAATCAAGGCAACCCGGGGTCCCTCTACCACATAGTGGAAACATGAGTAGGTACATTTACTTCAATATCTGGAACTGATGGGGAAAATCATGAAAGTCCAAAATCAGCAGCACCTAAGATTATTCCAACTTGTTTATCCCTGAACTTGAATAGGGAGTAATCGCTGGTGTTTGACATTCAGTGTTGGGCTTGTTGCCGAATGCGCAAGTCGAACACGAAAAGATGATGAAAGAGGTCTGAATCATCAATTCCTTCCCCAAAGCAGCACCTGCCAAATGATGATCTCTCCCGGCCTCAAGAACCTACACAAGACCAGCACCTACAGTTTGGGAGGTCCACCTGCAAAAGATTCTTCTTCGATACTTAAGTCAGTAGGAGCATAAATATGATGATGAATCTTTTAACAAAGAGCTAAGGGTAAGAGTGTAGAATAGAGTTTAGTGTGTCCCTTTATTGAGAGAATAATCACCTATTTATAGTTCTTGTTGGACTCAGACCATTAAAAAAAGCATTGAATGATCATCATGTGATATAACACTAGTACAAAATATCTCATTAACGACAGTCTTTAAAGACGGTTTTGAAAGAACCATCGTAATAAATGAGGCGGTGGCAACTTCGTAAATTTTTTGAAATTTTTTTACACTTTTAACGATGGTTGCCGCCTAAACCGTCGTTAAAAGCGGAGCGTGTAGGAATTGACGACGGTTCTCCCTGGAACCGTCGTTAAAAGTAGATATTCCACGACGGTTCACACTGAACCGTCGTTAAAAGTGGGTCCCCTTTTCAAAATTCCAACGCTGAACTTTGCTTCTTCACTCTTCTTCTTTCACACAGCTATTCCTTTCTTCCCTCTTACCAAATCTGCTGCCGCAACTTTGCCCTGCACCGCGACCACCACGACCGACGCCGCGCGACCTCCAGTACCGCACGACCTCCACCACCGTGCGACCTCCACCACCGCACGACCTCCACCACAGTGAGACCTCCACCACCGCACAACCTCCATCACCGTGCGACCTCCGCCACCGTTTGACCTCCGCCACTGCTCCGTGCGACCTCCGCGACCCACACCCCACTGCACGACCGTGCGCAACCGCCCCCGACCGTCGTCCCGCTCGCATTGACCTTCGATAGGCGCGACCGCCCAACCCCTGCTTCCAGTGACCGCTGACCCACGCCCTGCGACCGCCGAGGCGCAATCCGTGACCTCTAAGGCGTGCCACCGTTCCCACCGTGCCCTCCAAGCCGCGACATTGTGACCTTCGACCGCGACCGCCACCCATTTTGAGGTTAGTATATTTTTATTTATTTTTTACTATATTTTAGAAGTGTTTGTTTGGAGTTATTGATTCTATATATTGAACAAACTGATTCTGAGTCCAAAGGTGTCTGACCTTCGGCAGTTTTGATTTAATTTTCAATGATTATATAGTGTTTTGAGATATTGAACGCATTGGTTCTGAGTCCGGAGGTATTTGACCTTCGGCAAATTTGATTTATTTTTTAATGGTTCTATATTGTTTTAACATATTGAACGCCCTGGTTCTGAGTCCGGAGGTGTCCGACATTCGGCAATTTTGATTTATTTTTTAATGATTACATATAAAGCGTATTGATTCTGAGTTCACACTGGTCCTTAGTTTAGCAGTTCTATGGATCGAAGTTGGATTAATACACCACGAATAAGTGATACTTACGAAAAAGGGGTGGAAGAATTCATACAATTCGCAGAACATAATGCCGTTAGTTGTAAGAATGGAGTAAGGATAAGGTGTCCTTGTGTCAATTGTTTAAATGGAAGGATATTGAGTGTTTCCGAAATTAGAGAACATCTTTTATGTGATGGATTTTTGAAAAGTTATACAACATGGACGTGGCATGGTGAATTGTTAGACTTGCAAAGTGTGCCCGGAGCTTCGGAGGAAGTTCATTTCTCAATGGATGATAGATTAGAAGACATGATTCGTGATGTGGGAGTAGAATCTTTTGCTAATGCAGTTTTTGAAAATATGTCTAATGATGCAGAGACTCCTTTGTATCCTAGTTCAACTAACTTCACACGATTATCAGCAGTGTTAAGGTTGATGAATTTGAAGGCAATGAATGGATGGACCGATAAAAGTTTTACAGAATTGCTTCAATTGCTTAAGGACATGCTTCCAGAAGGAAATACCTTGCCCAATCGAAATTATGAGGCAAAAAAAATACTTTGTCCAATGGGTATGGAGTATAGAAAAATACATTCATGTCCTAACGATTGTATTTTATACAGAAATGAGTATGAAGATTTAAGAAGATGTCCCAGGTGTGGTTTGTCACGTTATAAGGTTAAAGTTGGTCAGAATGATGAAATTGATGAATTCACAAAGGAAGGTCCTCCTGCTAAGGTTGTTTGGTATCTTCCTATAATTCCAAGGCTTAAGCGTTTGTTTGCAAATGCAGATGACGCTAAAAACCTTAGGTGGCATGCAGATAATAGAAAATATGATGGAGTACTTCGTCATCCTGCTGATTCTTTGCAGTGGAAGAATATTGATAAAGAATTTCCTGAATTTGGAAAAGAATCAAGAAACTTAAGACTTGGATTGGCAACTGATGGAATGAACCCCTTTGGAAATTTAAGTAGTAATCATAGTTCATGGCCCGTTTTGTTAGTGATTTACAACTTACCTCCTGCTTTGTGTATGAAGCGTAAATACATGATGTTATCTATGATGATCTCTGGTCCAAAACAACCTGGAAATGACATAGATGTTTATCTTAATCCATTGATTGAAGATTTGAAGTTATTGTGGAATGAAGGGGTTGATGTGTTTGACGCGTTTAAGAATGAATATTTTCGATTGCATGCGATGTTGTTTTGTACTATCAATGACTTCCCTGCATATGGGAACTTGTCAGGTTATAGTGTGAAAGGCCATAGAGCATGTCCAATATGTGAAGACAAGACATCTTATGAGCAGTTGAAACACGGAAGAAAAACCGTGTATCTTGGGCATCGTAGATTTCTAAAAAAATATCATCCGTATCGTAGATTGAAAAAAGCTTTTAACGGATACCAAGAACATGAAATTTGTCCCACTCCCTTAAGTGGTGTTGAAATTTATGAAAAAATAAAAAATGTTGATGTGACTTTTGGAAAAATGAAGAAGAAGCAAACTGTGAGTGAAATATGGAAGAAGAGATCAATCTTTTTTGATCTTCCGTATTGGTGTAAGTTAGATGTCAGACACTGTCTAGATGTAATGCACGTAGAAAAGAATGTGTGTGACAGTCTAATCGGAACACTTCTGAACATTAAAGGCAAAACAAAGGATGGTGTGAATGCACGTCTGGATTTGATTGAGATGAATATACGAGAGGAATTGGCACCGAGAGAAGTTGGTAAACGTACATACTTGCCTGCAGCGTGTTACACTTTGTCAAAGAAAGAGAAAACAAGTTTTTGTGAATGTCTTAAAGGTGTTAAGGTACCACAAGGCTACTCTTCAAATGTGAATAGTCTTGTATCTATGAATGATTTGAAACTAATTAGCTTAAAGTCACATGATTGTCACGTTCTAATGCAACAATTACTACCGGTGGCTATTCGTGGAATCTTGCCCAAAAATGTTAGGCATACAATCACTCGACTATGTTCATTTTTCAATTCCATATGTAGTAAAGAGATTGACTCTCAGAAGTTGGATGAACTTGAAGAAGAAATAATTGTTATCTTGTGTCAACTCGAGATGTTTTTTCCTCCATCTTTTTTTGATATTATGGTACACTTGGTTGTTCATCTTGTAAGAGAAATCAGATTGTGTGGGCCAGTTTATATGCGATGGATGTATCCAGTTGAACGATACATGAAGATTTTGAAGGGATATGTGAAGAATCAATGTCGTCCAGAAGCTTCCATTATTGAAAGATACATTTCAGAAGAATCTATTGAGTTTTGTTCCGAGTACATGTCAAAAGCCAAATGTATAGGAGTTCCTGAAAAAGGTTGGCACTCTCGTAGATTCATAAGTAAATCTTCAAGAGGTGTTAATTGAGCATAACAAAACTTTCATGTCATGGTTTAAGCAACAAATAATGAATGATCCATCAGCATCTGAAACATTAACATGGCTTGCAAACGGTCTCAAATTTGATGTTTTATGTTGTTCTGGCTATGAAGTAAATGGTTGTTTGTTTTACACAAAGTCTCGAGATGATAGGAGTACAGTGCAAAATAGCGGAGTCACCTTGGAGGCAGAGTCTATGCAGTTTTCAACTGCAAAGGATCAAAATCCTGTTGTGGGATCAATGCCTTATTATGGTGTCATAGTAGAGATTTGGGAAGTTAATTATACCAAGTTTACTGTACCTGTTTTCAAATGCAAGTGGGTTGACAATAAGACTGGTGTCAAAGTTGATGAATCAGGAATGACTTTGGTTGACTTTCGAAAGATAGGTTATCATGACGAACCATTTATAATGGCACATCAAGCTTCCCAAGTTTTCTATATCCAAGATCCTACGTCTGACCACTGGTCTGTTGTGCTACATGGAAAAAAACAACATAATGACCCAGAAGATACAAACAATGACATTTGTGAGATTGAATCACTTACAAGAACGACCATCAATAAAGAGTACGAGGATGTTGCTGATGTTGTACATGCAACTCGAAATGATCATGATGAAGGAATATATATTTGTATGTACATGTGATTCATGTTTAGTTTTACAATATATTTCATTTTCATTATATTTCATATTCTTGATGCTTATTATATTTTTTTGATAACAGGAACATGGCAGATGATAAAGTTTCCCATTCAAAAACTGGTAGAGGACCTACAAGATTGAAGAATATGTTTAAGAAGATAACTAAAGATGACAAAATACCTTTCTATATTGATATCCACACTGGTGTGCCCACTGGGCAACATGCAAAGAAATATAGGAGTTATCTCGGAGTACTATCTCGTGAAAGGATCTCTATCTTAACTCAGTCCTGGGATCACGTGACTGATCACGAGAAAAACATGATTTGGCAAGATATTCTGGTATGTAACTGTTTTTACTTTGCTAAATCTAAAGTTCTTTTATACTTTGTTTTTGTTTATGAACTAATTCTTTCAAACAATGTAGACGCATTACAACATCCCGAATGTGGAAACCTTGAAAGCGAAGGTTCTTTCAGATGTGGGTGTCAAGTTTCGTCAGTTTAAATCAAAACTGACAACAGATTATATATATGGGAAAAGGAAAGAAGAAAATCCTTGTGCAAAATATGCATCCATTGATGAAGAAACTTGGCAACAGTTTGTCAATATTCGACAAACTGAAAAATGGCAGGTTAGTATCACTTTTATATTTGAATATAGTTTATATTAACGTATTACTAAATTTTGAGTGTTATGATAGGAGGTTCGGAACAAAGCAAAAGCCAATCAGGCACATAATGATACCCCACACTTATTGTCTCGTGGTGGTTATAAGTTGCTAGAGCAGAAGATGCTTGAAGAAAAGATTAAAGCACGTTCTACTTCCATTGAGGAAATGAATAGTGTAGATTCTTTAAGACCTTCATCCCCACCACTCCGACATGAGATGTGGAAGGGTGCCCGTATAAACACATTAGGGACATGGAGTTCTAAGTCTACAGAACAAACAGTTGAACGCATTGTAAGTTTGACAATTTCTTTTCAATGTGTTATTTTAAATTCTATGTGTTATTTTAAATTCAATGTGTTGAAGTTTGTCAATTTCTTTTCATTTGTTTTAGGATTCTCTTAATGAGCAATCAACACAGGGGACTTTTAAACCATGTGGTCGCAATGATATTCTTAATGTTGCTCTCGGACGACCTGAACACCCTGGACGTGTTCGTGTAGCTGGATATGGGGTTGGGATTCGGTCATACTTTGGACCTCCATCACACAGCAAGGAACAATTGTCCAATGAACCTAGCCAAGAGTATTTACTACAACTACGTGAGCAGTTAAAGGTTGAGGTAACTCAAGAGCTTAAAGAAAGCTTCATGGAGGAGTTTAGTGCGCGAATGGAAATGGAGTTCAAAAAGCGGTTGGAGGGTTTAGGACACTCACAGCAACCACCTACTATGGTAGAAGATGAACCACCTCCGCCTCCTATTAAGAAAGTCAGCACTAAAGGGAGTTGTTCGGTAGTTGATCTATCAGGGGATGACTTTGGCTCAACTAGCCAATGCGAATTATATGTTGAGTGTAATTCTTTGACCCGATTTGTTGCCTTGGGTAAGTGTTATGAAAGGGTCACAATGTTACACAATGTGCCTCTTCCTTCTAATTTCATGAAGGTCACGGTGGAGAAGGTCCTTTATGGTGATCTTGCAGTTCCTGTGCCGACATCAGAGGTGACAATTGTGGCAGAGGCATTACATACTTTCGTTGCCTGGCCTAGACATCTCGTCAGACCTATAGACTCTATGGTATATATTTGCACTAATACTAATACAATTATATATCAGATATATTACATTCTAACTAATTTAAGTATTTGTTTGTTTTTAAGAGTAGCAGGAACCTAAGACAAATTTGTCTCTGGGAAAGAAGAAAATAGTCTCCATTGATGATCCTCTGGCGGCATTGGTGGAAGTTGCTACAACTTTAGATACAACCGTCTTAGAGGTTCCATGGGATGCCAATGTTTTTGGAAGGCATAGTAATCTACCGTTGTACGTTCACATGTCTGATTTGTTGGACCTTGCATCCGGAGATCAAGAGATTAACATAACAGTTCTGCAATTATGGATGATGTAAGTTCAAATTTTAAAATCTTTATACTTTTGATTTATTAAATATATTAGTACTAACTTATTGAAATTTAGGTATCTTTCTGGATTATGCTTTGATGAGGGGAAACACAATATATATGGGTTTTTAGACCCTCAAATCACTCAATCAATTGGAAACAAGAAGTCGGAAACACAAACATACATCACCACTGCCTTAAAGAATGGTGGAAAACACATTTATTTTGCTCCGTACATCCATGAGTAAGTTCTTATTTATTAAATAAGTTTTAATAAATTATTGAAATAAGAGAAATTAATTAACTGATTTGTTATACAGGCGTCATTGGCAACTATTGATCATATCTGTTCAAGATCATACCGCTGCATGGTTTTGCTCCTTGCATAAAAAACCTCCTGCCTATTTTAAAAACATTATAGATAGGTACGACAGTTTCATTTAACATTTATTATTACTTATATATTATATAATGTTATGTATTCTAACATGAAATCTTATTATTTTAGTGCTTACTCTGGATATAATATGTTGTGTGGGAGGAGAACTTCAAACGCACAAAAACTCACTTGGATGTACCTTAAGGTATTTAAAGTATATTTGTTCACTTAATTTAATGTGTTTCACTCATTCATTTAATACATTTATTTTCACATGCAGTCCAACAGGCAACCTCAAAATTATGAGTGCGGTTATTATGTTATGCAGTGGATGTTGACTATTTTGCAAGCTGAAATTAAGAAAGGTTGGGATAAGGTAATACCTCAATACAATAAACACTTTAAAATTTGAGATTTATTATTCATGCACTAATTCAAAATATTTCAAATGTCACAATTGTTCAACGACCAACACCCGCTAGATTTAGAAGCATTGGAGTATGTGAGAACAACATGGTCAAAGTACTTTGTAACCATGTATAACACTTTAGAATAGATAAATCATTACAATGACAAATTTTTTCATATATTACCAAACTTTTTTGTATTATGTTATAATTTGTTGTATGTAATTTTTATATTTAAATTATGATTTGAAATGTTTTTATTTTCTGTAATTGAAAACTTTATGCAGGTTGTTTGAGATTTTTAAAAAAATCAAATTTTTTATTTTTTTAATCAATACATATAACGACAGTTCCACTTGGAACCGTCTTTAAAAATCCTTATTTACAACGACGGTTTAGGAACCGTCGTTAAAAGTCGCGTAAATTTTTTTTCAAGAAAACACAAACCACCTTTAACGACGGTTTTCATAACCGTCGTTATAAGTCCATACCTTTTAACGACGGTTCCCAGAACCGTCGTTATAAGTTCATACCTTTCAACGACGCCTATAATAACGACGGTTCTGGAACCGTCTTTAAATGTTGATTTTAACCGTCGTTAATCTACCTTTTTGTACTAGTGTAAATGGATTTTATAACAGTAACCTATAACCACTAGTAATTTATAACCAATTTATGATTGATTTATGCGTCTTAAATATAATATTAAATGGACAATTATTGTCTGATTTATGCGACTTGATTATTATATTAAATGAGCGGTTATTAGTCTGAATGTACTCGGTCGTAATTGGAGGTATGTACATAAGTCCCCCAGTTCGGAATTTGAGAAGATGTACAGGTGGATCAATTTGAAGGATGAACGAGTTTAGCTTGGACCAGTTTGGATTTTGTTTTTAGCTATGCTCGTGGTTGAACATTTCGTTCTTGATTGAACTTGCATTATTTTGATTTGCTCTTGGTTGAGTGTCGTGCTCTTGGTTGAAAGTTTCTAGTTCTTGATTGAATTTGTATTATTTTGCTTTGATCTTAGTTGAGCGAGTTATTGTGCTCTTGGTTGAGCATTGCTAGTTTTGTATTGAACTTGTGATTTTGCGCTCTTGGTTGAGCGTTGCTAGTTCTTTATTGAATTGTGACAAGATTGTGTTCTGAGAAAGTGATTTTATTTTGCTGAGCTTGCCTCATTAAAACCTTGCTTGGTAAAACCCTTCTTAGGGAAAAAAACTCGAGCTAAGGAAAAAGAGTACAAGTTCCCTCTTTTCAACTGTAATACATTTTTAAGTGGGTATTGTTCCACATTCTCGAAATTAACTTTCCACTTAACTCTTTGAGCTTGTATGCTCTGTTTTTCAAAGTATCTACTACCCAAAATGGGTCATCCCAGTTGGGTGTCAGTTTTCCCTCTTCTCGACATATCCTTTCTTCCCCGACCTTTATCCATACAAGGTCTCCTTTTCGGAGTTCCCGAGCTTTGACACGGGAGTTATACCGCTGAGTTGTTCTCCCCTTGGCGGCATTCTCTCTTACCCAGGCATCTTCCTTGATCTCGTGGATGAGGTCCAGGTCTGCCTTCAGGTTACCCGAGTTGTGCTCTTCCTCGAAGCTTTCGCTTCGCCTACCTCTACCAGAATCATCGCTTATGCCCCGTAAGTGAGGCGAAATGGAGTTTCTTCCATGGAGGATTGGGGAGTGCAGTGGTATCCCCATAGGATGCCCGGGATTTCTTCTGCCCAGAGGCCTTTAGCAAAACCTACCTTCTTTCTCAATTCCCTGAGAATCACCTTATTGGCCACCTCCGCCTGATCGTTGGTATGTAAGATGCTCAACCGACGTCACACAGTTTTTATTCCCAACTGAGTTGGGAAGCCTTCAAACCCTTTGTATATACATTGTCTTCTGTTATCGTTGACTACTGAGTATGAGAGGTCGTGCCTACATATGACATTCTTCTAGAAGAAGTATTGGACCTGTTAGGCAGTGATCGTTGCTAGTGGTTCGGCCTCAATCCATTTGGTGAAGTAGTCTATTGTTATTATCAGCAATTTGACATGGACTCTAGATTGTGGAAAGGGTCTTAGAATATCCATTCCACAAGTAGCAGAGGCCATGAAGGGATAATAGAGTATAATTCCTCCGAGGGAATGTCATATATGTATATCCATTCTATCTCCGGAGTGTACTCCGCAAATTCCTCGATGCAACTCGGCAAGGACATAGGTCGTCTGCTCTTCATCTAGACATTTCAACAGTGGTGCCGAGAAGGATCTTCTAAATAACTCACTATTTTGTAATGTATAAAATGACGCTTGCCTTCGGATCCTCTTCGCCTCCCTCTTGTCCTCTGGTAGGTCTCCCTGCCCGAGGTAATTCATGATCGGGGTCATCCACCCTACCTTCCTGGTTGCAGTTGGAATACCCCATCAGAGTCCCAACTAGGAGAGTTTAAGGTTTCCTGAATGAGGGTGCGATGTTGTCCTGGTTTTCTTTTACTTGCCAATTTTGATATAACGTCGGCCCGATTGTTTTGCTCTCTTGGAATATGGGTCATGACAAAATCCTTGAAGTCGCTGATGAGGGAGCTTGCCAATTGATGATACTTTTGCAGTACGAGTTCTTTTGTCTCGTAGTCTCCCTTAATTTTTCTTGTGATCAACTCGGAGTCAGTCATGCAATTAACCTTCTTGACGCCCAACTCTCTTGCTAGCCTGAGGCCAGCTATAAGGGTTTCATACTCGGCTTGATTGTTAGACGTTTCAAATGTGAAACGAATAGATTGTTCCAACATGATTTCGTCTGAACCCTCCAAAATAATGCCCATGCCACTCCCCTTTTTATTCGAGGAGTCATCAATTTGGAGCTTCCAAGCATTATTATTCATCTTTATCTTTGGTAACTCAGTCAAGAAATCAACAAGGAACTGAGCTTTCACAGCCCCCGTGCTCGTAGCTTAGGACAAACTTGGATAGTTCGACCGACCAGGTTGTCATCGGACCTGCAAGCTCGGGCTTCCGTAAAATTTGCATGATCAAGTAGTTAGCTCAGGCTTCTTGCAGAAAAAACCAAGGCCAAGATTAGCCTCTCCACCACCTGGTATCTTTCTTCCGTCGGCTGGAGGGTTCGACTAGTGAAGTACATTGGTTTCTGAGTTTTGCCTACCTCGTGTACTAGGACGGAGTTGATCACTACCTGGGAGATCGAGAGATATATATACGAAGGAGTGTGTGGTGGTGGATTGGTTAAGACTGGTAGGGAGACAATGTCTTTTTTTATGTTTGCATAGGCTTGTTCGCATGCCTCATCCCACACGAAGGTTACGACTCTGCACCCTTCCCATCACCTTTCTCAAGTGCTCGGGGTGATCCCCCGCAGTTGCCGACTTAACAACAATATCATCCACATATACCTCCATGATGTCTCCTATGAGTTCCCCAAAGACCTGGTCCATAAGGCATTGAAACGTGGCTCCTGCGTTTTTTAGCCGAAAGGGCATAACTCTGTAGTAGTTGGCCCTATTCATCATGAATGTCGTCTTCTCCTCGTCAGGCAGGTACATCCTAATCTAGTTATACCCCGAGTATGTGTCTAGGAAACTTAGGAGTTCGTACCCGACTGTATTGTCAATCAACTGATCTATGCATGGGAGGGGGTATGTATCCTTGGGACATGCCTTGTTTAGGTCAGAGTAGTCTACGCACATTCGCCACTTACCACTGGCCTTCTTCACCATAACCACATTGGCTAGCCACGTGGTGTAGTTCACTTCTCTGATAAATTCAACCTGAAGTAATTGATTTACCTCATGGTCTGTTGTCGCTCTTCTATCTTCATCCAATCTCCTTTTCCTCTGTGAGATCGCTTTTGCCTGCGATAGAATGGAAAGTTTGTGGTAGACAAAGTCGGGGTCAATTCTGGGTATGTTAGAGGTATTCCTGGCAAAAATATCTGAGTTGGTTCTTAGCATGCTTTAAGTCTCCTTTTTCAATGATGGGGCCACAGAGTGGCCAACTTTAGTGGTTTATGTCGTGCAAGTGCCCAACTGTAAATCAATCATGGGCTCATCGAAAGATGGTCAGTTTTCATCAAACTCTGCCCTCAGATCCAAGTCAATTTCCCTTACCCCTGGCTCACAGGGTTTTTTTCACAAAAGGGGCATGCCATGGGAGATTACCCTTCATTTTGTTCGTTCAATTTCTTTTTTTCCTCTGGATAGGATAGATCTATACTCGTACTTTCTTTACTCGGTTTGGTTACCGAGTAAGGTGTTACCCTTAGACTTTGGCCATAGCATTCTCTGGCCACTTTGGGCTCAGCCTTGATGGTGATAATACCCCTCATTTCATCAAGGAACTTCATGGCCATGTGGGGTGTTGATACTGCCGCCACCAACCGGTTCAAAGTCCTTTTGCCGATGATTATTTTATAAGAGGTATCGGCATCCACTAGGATGTACCGCACAGTTATAGACCGGTGTGCCTCCCTTGTTCCGAACGTGGTGAGGAGATCTATGTACCCCCCCACCCCTTGTGTTAACTCTTTCCCCAGCAAAGCCGAGTAATGGAACGAGGTAGGCTTGGATTTAGCCCTCCGAGATGTTCAATTTTTTGAACACTAACCAAAATAAGACGTTGGTTGAGCTACCCTGATCAATCAAGATTCGTTTTACCCTCCAATTTGCTACGGTGGTCGTGATCACCACAAGGTCATCTTACTTAGGATCCCAGGCCGACCGATCTTCATTCGTAAAGTGGAGATCAGACTAGACACAGAGGTATGAGGCTAACAGCATTGACACTCCAAAGGTGTCTCTTTCTCGTCGAACTTGTAGGACCACTCCTGACAAAACCGCCAGCAATGGTGTTAATTTCACCATGACTCCTGCTAACCACCGACTCATCCTGGTTTCCAGGTCCTCGCTAGGATTCTCCCATATCATGCTAGCCTGTCTGTGCTCTACTTCATTCTAGGGTTCCAGTTCGACCAGCTTGGTAATAACTCTCTGCCTTACCACCTCGTTCCCGACCCGATCTTCCTCGTCCTCTGCCCCGATTATTCTCGGACCAAGAGATGAAACAGTTCAAGGCCCCTGACCTGAAAAGTTCCTTCAAGAGGTCTTCACCTTGAAGCATTCTTCAATGCTATGCCCAGAATTCTGGTGGTAGCTACAATGTTTTGTTTGATCTCCCCAAGGGTTGTTAGGGGTTGGGGATGGTAGGCGTACCAACTCTAAGTTACAGGCCTCTTGTAGCACAATCTCCCTCGAGGCAGTAAGGGAGTGTAATTTTCAAATCTCCCCTGCCTTCTTCTCTTGTGGCCCGGGAAAACTGCGGTAGTCGACGCCTTCACCGCCTTCTTCCTTGCATTGGCATTTTCCTCGATGCTCATGTATTTCGCTGCTCTAGCCCGCAGCTGATCCATGTCCTCGGGGGGTTCCGCATAGAGGGTGTATAAGAATTTCCCAGTCATAACCCTACTAGTAGTGCGTGCATGGACACTACCGGGTGCAGATTAGGTATGTTTAGGGTAGCCCAAGCAAATCGGGCCATAAACTTCCTCAAGCTCTTTGTCTCTCCCTGCACAATATTATGTATGGATGCTGAGGTGGTGGCCACAGGCTTGCAATCCGCGAACCTAGCAAGGAACCTGCCACAAAATGTGTCAAAGGAATCTACCAAGTTCCTAAGTAGAGAATAATACCATTTTAAGGCCACTCCTACCAGAGTGGTTGGAAACAGTCTACAATGCACATCCATGTCTTCTGAGAACAATTGGGCCTAGGTAAAATAGGCCTTAACGTGTGTTTCTGGATCTGAAGCACCCGAGTACTTTTCCAAGTTGGGCCAACTCCACCTCTGAGGCAGCTGGGCCTTCATGACCTCACTCGTGAAAGGGTGAAAACCCCTTTAAGTTGGTCCTCATAGTGCGGTTGATCAACAGGTTGGGGTGTGTTCTGAAGGGCTGATGTTCGTGCCCCCAGCCTGCCTAGTCCCTCCTTGCATGGAACTTGGGGGAGTTTCATTCCAAGATGACCTAAAGATGTTAGAGCAAGATTTCGTCCTCTCCTGCCAATCTAAGTTTTATGGGGGAACCTTCTGGGACTCGGGGGTATGCTCCGTGTGCCCCTACTTATCCTAAGTATTGTTGTAGTTCCTGCAAGTTATCTAGTCTTGCAGTGCCAGCAACTTTGCCCTGTGTTATTCCTTCGGGATGTCAAATCCTGCTCCATCCTTTCTTGAATTTGGTCCAAGGCGTCCTTCACAATCCTTGGTAGGTCCACTACATTGGTTGGAAGGGAGTTCTCAATCGGCTGATTTGCATTTTTCTGTTGAGTACTCATCTTGAGAGCGTGTGTCTAGATGTCTATAGTGGTCTTGGGAAAAGTTTTACCAGGTTCCACGGTGGGCACCAGATGTTCCTACCGGAAATGAACTCGAGGAGTACAACTTGGCGAGGACTGCGTGTTCCTCAGGGAACGAGCTTTCAGTTGGTCTCCGATGAGAGAGGGAGGTTTACCTGCAAAAGACTATTTGATGCTTAAGTCTATAGGAGAACAAATATGATGATGAATCCTTAACAAAGAGCTAAGAGTAAGAGTATATAATAGAGTTTAATGTGTCCCTTTACTGAGAGCGACATTGCTTATTTATAGGTCTTGTTGGACTCAGACCATTAAGAAAAGCATTGAATGGTCATCACGTGATATAAATGGATTTTATAACAATAACCTATAACCACTAGTAATTTATAACCAATTTATGATCTGATTTATGTGTCTTAAATATAATATTAAACAGGATATTATTGTCTGATTTATGTGTCTTAAATATAATCTAAAACAGGCAGTTATTGTCTGATTTATGTGCCCTAACTATTATCTTAAATGAGAGGTTATTGGTCTAAATGTACCCGGTCGTAATTGGGGTATGTACAAAGTTAAATCCTCATTTTCTAAAATAAAATAGTTTTATTTCTTATAAATCTTTGATGCCAATTTGAAATCCAAAATAATTAAAAATTAATATATATTTTCTAAGAATATATTTCATAATGAAAATTTGTTGAAGTCTTTCTTATTAGATAAAAATAATGTAATACTTGCATTTAGGGATGACAAATAAACTCGTCCTCGTAGGTATTGCTTCAACTCGTCATGATTTTTTATTTTGATAAAAAAGTTATGCACATATTTGTCTCATCTTTATCCCGGATACCATACCTGTCTCAAGTATTAAAGATCACATGACATTGTGTTTGGGTTGTAATTTCTTATTTTAGTCGTGTTATAAGAACTTCTTTAGTTTTTATTTGATTCTTTGCTAAGTTAGAAAGCCTTTTAAAGGGCTTTAGAGCCCTTTATAATTTTTTAATTATGATTTAATAGATTAAAATGTGTTTAAATCTATTAAAATATTCTTAGATTTGTTAAAAACAGTAAGGAAAAGCATTTTAATCCATTAAAATAATTATTTAATTGATTAAAATTACCGAAACCTAAAATTTGTTTATTTCACTTTGTTTTGATTTTGATAGATTAAAATCACTTAAATATCAATTTTAAATTTGTTTATTTCACTTTATTTTAATTGACTAAAATCACTTAAATATCAAGTTTAAATTTTGTTTTTATGTTTTAATCAATTAAAACGATTTTATAATATATTAAAATCACTTAAAGTGATTTAAACAAATTAAAATATTGTTTTGACATATTAAAACCATGTGAGCTTATTTCTAAAATTTGTCTTAACCGATTAAAACTTAGATGCCAAATTTTCCATTTCAAAACTAAGAGACACGAAATCAAAATCAATATTTCTTAAAAACACTTCGCCTACAAAGTGACTCTAAAATGAGATTAAAACACTTCTTAGAGTCTTTGTGTTTTAATCTTTAACTGAAATCATTGGTTTAAGAAATTTACATTGTGATTACTTTGTCTTTTTCTTCTTTGTTGTATTATATCTTTGTGCATGTGATTTTGTTCCTTTTGTATATTGAACTTGACTAGGGTTATCAAGAGTGTTGCTTGTAATGCGATTTCAAAGATGGTATATCTTATAGGGTTCAAGATCGTGTTTTGTATGTTGTATTTTCTTGTTTTCTTGAGGGATTAATAAAAGGATTGTCTAATCAAGGTGATTAGACAATTAAATGTAGCTCTTATGACGTAGTGAATTAATATAAATTTCTTTCTCTCTCCCTCTCTCTCCATAGTTTCGAAATCATAGATTAAAACTGAATCTAAACACTGTTAATCAATTATTTTAGTTTTTAATTAATTAAAACCATTATTAGTTTATTAAATGACTAAAATCTGTTCACAACTCTCTGGTTTAATATATTAAAATCTAACTAACTTGTTATCTCTCTGGTATCATTGATTAAAGAGTGAGATAATTTGTTAAATCACTCAAACAAAATTTTCTAACTTTATGCTTTAATTGATTAAATAATTTTCTTCAACCTTTTTCAAAATATTTTATAAACATCTTAACTCATTTTTAAAGTGTTGTATGCTTTCATTGTGAATATCTTGTAAGACTCAAACAACTTTATAATGATAGTCAAGACACTTTAAATACATCTTCATCTTCAAAGTTCATCATCAAAACACTATTTCTTGGGACTTGATCATCTTCAAGCCTAACAATAAAGAGCAAGTTCTTGAAAGAAGTTATGAGTTTCAAATTTGTTTTCAAGAAAAATATAGAAAACAATTTGCCTTTTGTTGAAGGTGCATCTATCTATAAACCACTTATGTTTTGCGGGATCAATTATTTGTTATTGAAAGTAAGGATGAAGGTCTTTATTGAATCTATTAATAGAAACATTTAGGATACTATTGTAATGGGTCTTTCATTCCAATACATAAAGTTGATGGTGTTTTTATTGAAAAACCTTGGACTGATTTTATTGATGTTGGAAATTGTGAGGCACAATATCATTATATGGCCAAGAACATTATAACATCTTCACTTAACCTTGACGAAATTTTATGTGTTTCATAGTTTAATTTTGTCAAGGAAATATGGGACCCTTATAAGTTACTCATGGCACAATTGATGTTAAAAGAGGAAGAAAACTTTTTTTATCCAAGAATATTAACTTTTCATACAGCAACCAAGAGAGACAATTCCATATGTGCAGAAAAAGTTAACCCATATCATAATTCATCTTATAGGACTTCAAAAATATTTTGGGAATGAGAAGTTGAATGTAAAAATTATGAAGTGTCTTGATAGATCTTCACAACCAAAAGTCACAACAATTTATAAATCAAAGGATTTGTCTACCATATCTTGTATCATTATTTGGTAAGCTTAAACAACATAAATTGGAAATTATAGTAGGCTTGTTAAACAAGAACTGAGTGATAGGAAAAAGAAAAATAAAGTGAAAAAGACTCTATGGAAGGAAATGATAGTCACCCTTGCTATCTCCTAGATTGATTAAAATCAACTAAGGAAGTAAGAAAGTGCTTTAGGTTTTCACTTTTGGTAAGTAAAGAAGAAAGGCAGAGGAAAAATAAGAAAACATTTTTTTATAAAATAAGTCTTTTTCTTTTTATCGGGAGAAAAGAATAAATAGAGATCACTTCAGGAGTGATTCAACCCTTATACAAACCATTAGATACAAATTACTTCCAAAAATCCAAACCCATAAAGAAACTAACAACTAATCCCAGAACACCAAGAAAAGTCACCAAACTGAAAAATCCAAAGCAAACACCAAACAAAAGGAAAGCAACAAAGCTTAAAACCAAAAACAGATCGCCTCAAGACCAACAACGTGCAAAAACAACAACCACATAACACCCTTACTGTCAAATCGAAATCACCCCAACAACAAGAACCCACCAACCAATAACTAACCAACAAAATAAATTGAATATAGACATACTAGGGGGTCAAGACACCAATCTGAAAACGAGAAGCAAGCTAAGGAAACTTTAGAAATGACCCAAGACCAAGTCTTCAGTTGAGACAAAAAAAAAAATCAGAGTGATCCACCACACCGCCTTTGAAGATGACTTTATTCCTATGGCACCAAATCTTCCTTACCACAGCCATCCACACACTTTCCAAAACTAAATTAACAGATTCATATGCATTACAAATATTGAACTATAGGAGATGTGAGTAAGAATCTTAAGGAGCAACTGACACCAACCTTAACCGTGCAAAGCAAAGATTCCAAACAAGCCAAGAAAATCTACACCCAAAAAAAAAAGTGGTTAGTAGACTCCTCTTTTATCCCAAAAAAACAACAAAAAATACTATCAACCACAACTTTGTGTCTAGCCAAATTAACTTTAGAAGCAATCTTGTTTTCCAACACCCTCCAAGTTGTAACGTGGGTCGAGGGTAAAGCGTTAATCCTCCAAAAGAATTTGAACATACGTGAGCTTTCCCTTTCCATCTCTCCCCTTAAAATACCATAAGTTGAATTAACCTAAAACTCAAGAGACTCACCAACGTGTCAAATCCAACTGTCATCGAAAGTCAAAATCGGACTCGTACCTTGCACTACCTCAAGTAGTTGACATACCTGAAGCTTCTCCCACTCAAAGAGGCCCCTTCTCCAAATTAAATTCTCCAACCATACACTATTAATCCAATCCCCACAAAGATTCAACGAAATATCTTTATCAACACTAAGGGAGTAAAGTCTAAAAAATTTACTCTTCAGAGTAACATTACCCACCCACCTGTCTTCCCAGAAAGAAATAGTCTTCCCGTTACCAACTTCCCACTTAAGGCAGTCTTCAAAACTCCTACCCCACTCTTCCAACCTCCAAAACTCCTTCAAGTCCCTCAACTAGAGAGATTCATAGTTGTTCATCTTATGTTCTTTCATAGATCTCCAACCTCCATGCTTAGACTCTAGAATCTCCTTCCATAAACCACCCTTAGTTGAACCAACTGCCAAATCCATTTTCCCAGCTAGGCCGTGTTAAGGACCTTAATATCAATAGTACCAAGTCCTCTAACATCACGATACTCACACACTTTTCCCCAAGAAGTCAAGCAATCTTCCTCCCATCAGACCTCAAACCCCAAAGGAAGTCCCTCTGAATTTTCACAATCTTCTTTAACACAACTGAATGTATTTTGAATAAGGGTAAGAAAAACAACGAAAAAAAAAATAACGCTAAACCCTAAAGGATCTAAAAATAAGGCTACCATTGTCTTTGCATGGAAAAAAATATATTTTCTCTACTTCTTATTTATATAAGCACAAAAGAGTTTGATAAGTTTAAACTATCATTCTTACGTGTCTTCAATTCAACTATAATAATCCATTTCAAATCAAACTTAAACTCAACAAAATTCAATCCTAACTATTTAAATTTATGTCATTTTGCACTTTTTCTAAATCCATATATCATATAAGTAAATGTGCAATTTCAATTTACAAATATAATAAATCACACACCAATAGATACACGTACGAACTTAAATCATTTCATAATATATATATATATATATATATATTAATTGGCAAAAAAAACAAATGAAATAGTATGAGGTATTTCAGGGATACCAAACCCTTATACAGAGAACTGACTAAGATACTCATCTTCAAACAACCTGGCAACAATTGGATAACCAACAAGACACACTCAAAAGATTGTACATACCTATCTCCTAGATACTTTGACTGACTTCATACAAGTCAAGGGCTCAAGACACCAATCTGAATACGAAAAATTTACACCATGCGCTTTAGACAAAACCCATGACCAAGCCTTCATTTATGCCATGGTAAAAATTTCGAAATGATTTAACCTTCCACCTCTGAAGATCCTCATATTCCTGTGATACCACAATTCTCCTACAACAGCTATCCACACACCTCCCCATATCTGATTAACACTTTCCTTAACCCCATTCAACCTAAAACCTTCATAATGTTTCTTTGGCTCCTTATGATTCGTCACTGCCATCCCTATCCACTCGTAGCACTTAGCCCACATGAGCCAGACAACTTTTCAAGTACAAAAAAGATGGGACGTGGTTTCCTCCTCCTCCTGCACAGACAACACGTAATAGTAGTCATACCTATCCCCCTTCTAACCAAGTTTGCTTTAGACGTTATTTTGTCTTCCAGAACCTTCCAAGTTGTGAGATGTGAAGACGGGTTTGCCTTCATTCTTCAGGACTCCCCAAACATCTCACTATCCTGCCCCTGAACTCTTTGTTTGAGGATATTGTATGCGGACTTGACCGTGAACGTTGTTGTCTCTTTACCTTTCCAAACCCAAGAATCTTCCTTATCCATCACAAACCTCTTTTCCCCCATCACTTGCATCAGTTGTTGTTCTTGTTCCTGTTCCACTCAAAAATATTCCTCCTCCATTTGATCTTCAAAGTCCACTCTAAATTCTGTGTCCTCTCCCCCGCCTATCGAATAGTCGAAACCTTATTTGAACAGATAGAGAAGAGTCTTGGGAAAGTGTCTTTGAGATTCGAGTTGCCAGTCTATCTGTCCTCCCATAGCCTTATCTCCTTCCCATTCCCCACCTCCCAGGAAAAGGTATCCTCAAAATTTCCTTTCCACTCTTCAGAAGACCAAACCTCCTTCAAATCCCTCCACCAAAGAGAATGAGTGTTACTTTTCCTTTGGCTCCTAGGATCCCTCCATCCTCCGTATTTTGAGTCCAGAACTTCTTTCCACAAACCCTTCTTTTCACTACCTAAACGCCATATCCATTTTCCCAACAAGGTAACGTTGAATCGCCTCAAGTCGATCATTATGAGTCCTCCTTCCTCTTTTGACTCATACACCTTCTTCCACGATATATAGATGTGTATATATATATATATATATATATATATATATATATATATATATATATATATTCATTTATTGTTTTAGTATTCATACCTAGAAATTATATGCTTACTCTTCCCACAAGTAACATTTTTATGATTTGTTCTTATGAAGTGACCTTCTATAAATATTCCGCCAGAAAATTGAAATTGCCATGCAAATCAGTTCCAAATTTTCTGGTGATTATTTAATCCGTAATTGTAAACGAAGATGATTTCTGGAAGTGCAAAGCAAAAGAGAAAAAATTCATGTTCTAACTGTTAAAAATGATAGTAGATTTACGTCGTTATTTCGCATTTTGTTGCATTGTTTAGTTAACAAAAGTATTTGACAACTCAGAACAAAAAGCTAAAGCAACTAAGCTATTATATATATTATATAACCTAATACAAATTGAAATACATTAATGATAGAAGCATACCGATAGTTGCAGCGTGTATTCTAAGCTCCGAATGAAGTCAACGGCGTCTTCATCTAGCTACACCCACTGGATCCATGACGTGTTCTTGAATTTCAGAGGAGACGACACGCGCGAGACTATCGTGTCACATCTCTACGCCGCACTCTCGAATGCGGGGATCAACACTTTCATCGACGATAACATTTTGAAGGGAACGGTGTTGGGGGCAGAACTGGTGCGAACCATACAAGGCTCTCAGATATCCATCATCGTTTTCTCCGAAAACTATGCTTCTTCTAATTGGTGTCTTAACGAACTGGTAGAAATCATGGAGTCTCGCATAGCTTACGGCCAGAAGGCGGTGCCCTTGTTTTACCATGTTGATCCGTCGCATGTTCGTAATCAGGAGGGTGGTTTTGGACAACAGTTGGAAGCACTTGCACAAAATTGTTTACCTCAAGGGTTGAACGATGAGGTGTTAATGATATGGAAAAATTCACTCTGGGAGGCTGCAAATCTTGCTGGTTGGCATGCAGTGAATTTCAGGTATATCTAATCTATGTTGTCTACTTATTTTGGATCTCTTCCAACCATTTAATGGCATTTTGACAAATTTTATGTAAACACTTAGAAAAAAAATTGGGTAAATTGAAAATGATCTTTTTAGAGAAAAATTATGTAAATTAAATTATGTTTAGCTTATGAAAGAGTTCATTTTATTTTTTATGTGTTTATTGAGAGAATTTTCTAAAATGATAGTTTTCTTTGCTTAGTTTTTTTTATTCATTCGAGATTTTACATTCTTTAAGTCAAAATATTCAATTTAGGTATGTTTTTATCTCTTTTCTATTTATATTATTAAAGAAATAATAATTATCAAATTATACGTTATTATTGTATGTAATATTGTAAGGGCAATTAATTTAATAATTATAGAATCTCATGATTAGTGGATCCCTACCTAATGTAATTTGGAGAGAGAAAGTCTTCCTACACTATATATATTTCTTATGCATGAAAATACATGAAGTGATGTAAATATACACATAAAAGAATAAAAATTTCTTCTTTCTTCTTATCATTCTTACCATCTTCTTACATACCCTTTTCTTATATGATATCAGAGCACCGATCTTGGTGCTCTGACAGCCACTCCATTTTTATCCGCTAAATAAGAGATAATGTCTGGCAAAAAGGCAGATAGAAACCTCGTACAAGGTTTCACCGCCGAGCAAATTCAGCAATTGGCAAAGACTATTTACTCACCCAACAATAATGGTAAAAGTGACATGTTTGTTAGCGCTGCAAGTCTGCTTGTCCATAACTCGTCTATTAATTCTGCTTTTACGAAATCATGGATTTTGGATAGCGGAGCAACCAATCATTTTACATCTGATTCACAATTTTTCACACACACTTCATCATCATTTATTCCAAATGTTAATCTGCTCATAGGCTCAACTGCGCTCATCTCATTGACGGGCAGAATTAAATTCAATGACAATATCACTCTCAAAATGTTCTTTCCTTCTTTTAATTTAAATCTCATGTCCGTTAGTAAGATAACCAGTTCACTAAATTGTTGTGTCGTTTTTACTCCACGTGGTTGCGTTTTGCAGGACTTGGCTACGGGGAGGATGATTGGCTCGGGTAAACAACACGCAGGCTTATACTACATGTCCCCTCTTCCAAACCAAACCTAGCATCTCTTAGAATCATTCATTACTTTTACACAAAAACAATTTCAGGCATGTATTAAAACCATCCGCGTTGACAACGAATTGAAATTTATTTCTACACGTAATTTTTTTCTCAAAAAAGGTATTGAATGTCAACGCACTTGTGTTTACACTCCTCAACAAAAATGGAGTAGTAGAAGACATACATAGACACATTTTAAACATAGCACGAGCCCTCATATTTCAGTCCCATTTACCATTAGAATTTTGGGGAATGTGTTTTAACTGCCACATATATCATTAATCATTTGCTATAAATCACCTTTTGAGATGCTATATAATCGTCCGCCTTCACTTTCTCACTTAAAAACTTTTGGTTGTCTCTGTTATGCAACTGTTGTTTCACCTAAGCAAAAATTTGATCCGTGCGCTCGGCAGCTATGTAGCACAGACACTGACTCGGATACTGATACGACACGAACACGGACACTGATACGACACGGACACGAAGATACCTATAATATCTAAAATGTAGGAAACGGAGACACGAATCTATATATTATATAATTATGAATTATAAAAATTGACAATAAAGATTTATGTGCACAAGTATGTTCTAGATTATTTTTGGAACAGAAAGATGTTTTTCATGACTGGTTCAAAAGGATTTGTTTCTTATTTTTATAATCATAATAAAAATTTATACAATAAGTTTGAGTTTTTAGAAAATTAATGTATTTTTCCTTTTTAAAATTGTGTTAGAACCGTACTAAAATTGTCAGAAATCCAACAAATACTTTTTGAATTGGACACTTCACGAATACGTGTCCTACAAGTGTCATACGAGTGTTAGTGTCCGATATGAGTATCTGACACCGACACGCCATTTAAGATAAGTGTTTGAGCTTCATAGCTCGACAGTGCATTTTCATTGGTTATCCTCTCAATCAAAAAGCATACAAATTATTTGATATAGATGCAGGCACTTTTTTTATAAGTCAAGATGTCATCTTCCATAAAAGTGTTTTCCCATTCTGCCAATAGTCACAGACGCAATCCTCACTTCCATTACAAGGTATTTTGCCCACTATTGACATTGAGTTACCCATTGCTATCCAACATTCACTTGATCAACCTTCTTCTCTTACGAATCACAATGCACCTGAACCTCCATCAAACCAACCTTCTTCTCTTACTCATCACAATGCACCTGAACCTCCATCAAACCAACCTTCTTCTCCTACTCGTCATAATGCACCTGAACATCCAGCAGACCAACCTTCTTCTCCCACGCCAAGAAGTCTAGCACCCATCACCAAACCTTCTCCAACCGACCTTCTTGTTCGACGATTCAGTCGCATATCAACCCCACCTTCCTGGCTTCAAGACTACGTAACGGGATCCCAAGCCAATCATTAGACCACTGCCCAAGACCGGACGAATGGAACCAAGTATCCTATGCATCATTTTCTTTCTAATTCACGATTTTCTTCTACACATAGTGCATATCTTGCTAACATCATAGCCACCAAAGAACCTCACACTTATGCTCAAGCTATCCTTGATCCAAATTGGCAAAAAGCAATGGACGAAAAGCTTTCCGCCTTGCAGCTAAATCAAACGTGGACCTTGACACCGTTGCCCGCTGGGCAGAAACCCATCAGATGCAAATGGGTCTATAAAATAAAGTACAACTCAGATGATAGCATCGACAGATATAAGGCGCGCCTTGTTGCAAAGGGTACACTAAGGTGTCGACTATTCTGAAACTTTTTGACCAACAGCAAAATTAACAACTTTGAGGTATCTCCTCACGAAATTGGTTCACTCACCAGCTAGATGTGCAAAATGTCTTCTTACATGGCACATTGCATGAAATTATTTACATGGACTTGCCACCCGGACATCATCGACAGGGGAGAACTTTGTATGTTGAGTCAACAAATCTCTTTATGGTCTCAAACAGGCATCCCGGACATGGTTTTCAACATTTTCTCATGTGATTAAATCTGTAGGATTTCAACTGTCCAAGACAGACTATTCTCTATTCACAAGACAGAATAACTCATCATTTACAACCCCTTTTGATTTATGTGGAGATATTCTTTTGATAGGAAATGATTTGACAAAAATTCAGACTGTCTATTACAATAATTTCGCATTAAAGATTTTGGAGACTTAAAATATTTTCTAAGGACTGAATTTTCCCGTTCCAAAGCTGGTATTTACATGTCACAAAGAAAATATGCGTTTGATATTTTGTAGGAAGTGCTCGTCCAGACACATTTCCAAAGGAGTAATACCTAAAACTCACACCAGACGATGAGGAGTTATTAAAGGATCCAGTCAAATAGTGACTCGTGGGACGAATGATATACCTCACTGTTACTCGGCCTGACATAGCATTTTCGGTTCAGACCCTAAGTCAATATATACAGGCTCCACGGAAACCTCATTGTGATGTCGCAATTCGAATCATAAAGTGTATCAAAGGATTATCGGGACCAGGATTGCTATTGCCATCCGAGAACAATCTGACATTGACAACTTATTGCGACTCAGACTAGGGAGATTGTCAGAAAACTCGGAGATCAACATCTGGATATTGTATTTTTCTTGGTTCTTCTATTATCTCATGGAAGTCAAAAAAAAATAGACAAACGTATCAAGATCATTAGCGGAAGCAAAATACCGCGCGATGGCCAATACTTGTTTTGAAATAGTTTTGGTGGCGATACCTGTTGCAGGATTTAAAGGTGTCATATAACTTGTAGCTCAACTTGAGGGGAGTATTGAGGAAATGGTAATTATCAAATTATACGCAATTATTGTATGCAATATTGTACGATATTATACCTAATTATATGCAATTAATTTAATAATTATAGAATATCATGATTAGGTGATCCTTCCTAATTAGATTGTAATTTAGAAAAAAAATGTCTCTTATACATGAAGTGATATACACATAAGAGAATTTCTTTCTTCTTATCATCTTCTTACATACATTTTTCTTATAGATACAATTGAATAGATCTAAACAATCCTTAGTGTCATCAGGAAATAATTTAGTTAATTAAAAAAAATTGAAAAGATTAAAATATACCAAATTGACAATTAGCCAAAAAAAATATAGCTATTCTGAAATTCAGTCACTAAAATCGCAGCAAGAAAGAAAAGCATGAACACCAGTATCGCATTTGTATAAAGAAGACTAAATTGCAATTTAGCTTAATATTATATTATCTTTTCCTAGTTTATGCTTATTCTGGTATGCTTATAACTATTGAAGGAGTGAAGGTGAACTAGTGAATCAAATTGTTGAGGACATTATGGAAAAACTTGACTACGACTTATTGTCAATTCCTGAATTCCCAGTTGGATTAGAATGGCGAGCGCAAGAATTGATTGAGTTCATCAATGGTCGATCAGAAACAAGTTCTCTGTTGGGGATCTGGGGAATGGGTGGATCGGGTAAAACAACCTTGGCCAAAGTAATCTACAATCAAATTGGCAAGGGATTCACCCGTAGAAATTTCATTGAAACGAATAACAGAGGATGTATTGATTTGCAAGAAAAACTTCTTTCAGATGTCCTAAAAACAAGGGTCAAGATACATAGCATTGCAATGGGAATAAGTTTGATTGAGAACAGACTTTATGGAGAAAAGGTTCTGATTGTGCTTGATGATGTGACCGAGTTTAAACAGTTGAAAGCCCTATTTGGAAATCGCAAATGGTTTGGTGAAGGAAGTGTGATAATTATTTCAACCAGAGATGTACGCCTACTAAAACTACTCAAAGTTGATTATGTTTATACAATGGAGGAAATGGACGAAAATGAGTCTCTTGAGCTTTTTAGTTGGCATGCTTTTGGAAAAGCCAAACCAAGTGAAGACTTCAATGAACTTGCAAGAAATGTAGTTGCTTATTGTGGAGGGCTACCACTAGCTCTTGAAGTCCTTGGCTCATATTTGATTGAGAGGACAAAGAAAGAGTGGGAAAGTGTGTTGTCGAAACTGGAAACAATTCCAGATGATCGAGTTCAACGGATATTAAGAATAAGCTTTGAGGGTTTACGCAATGACATGGAAAAGGATATATTTCTTGATGTATGTTGTTTCTTTATTGGTAAAGACAGAGGCTATGTGACAGAGATACTAAATGGCTGTGGACTATGTGCTGATATTGGAATAACAATTCTCATAGAACGTAGCCTCATAAAAGTTGAAAGGAATAACAAACTTGGAATGCATCCCTTGCTACGAGAATTGGGAAGAGAGATAATCCGTGAAAGTTCAAGAAAGGAACCTGGGAAGCGCAGTCGATTGTGGCTTAATGAGGATGCAGTGAAAGTATTGACAGAGAATACTGTGAGTAATACTTCTTATATATAGTTTTGGAAACTTGGTAGTGTTTGACTTTTCATGTATCACTTTCTGAATGAGCTTACAATAAATATTTCTAAATTTACTTTTCTTTGCTCTTATCATCACAGGGAACAGAAGCTGTTGAGGGTTTGGCCCTGACACTGCATTTGACCAGCAGAGATTGCTTTGAAGCTTATGCTTTTAAGGGAATGAAGAGATTGAGATTACTGCAACTTGACCATGTAAAACTATCCGGAGACTATGGGTATCTTTCTAAGCATCTGAGATGGGTCTGTTGGCATGGGTTTCCATCAAAATACATACCCAACAATTTTAGTCTGAAAGATGTGATTGCGATTGATTTAAGGCACAGTAATATTAGAATTGTATGGAAACAACCCCAGGTATAAACCACAAGGTTAATTCTAATCGTAATTTTCCACTAAGTGTTTGTTTGATTTTTCATTTTCTTCTCTAGTTTTATATCTTGTGTAGGTGTTAGGGTGGCTTAAAATGATCAATCTTAGTCACTCCAAGTACTTGATAGAAACCCCTGACTTTTCAAAACTACCAAATCTTGAAAAGCTCGTTCTCAAAGATTGTCCAAGTTTGTGTAAGGTACACCAATCCATTGGAGATCTCCATAATCTTCTATTGATAAATTTGAAGGACTGTATAAGCCTGAGCAATCTCCCAATAGAGATATACAAGTTGAAATCTGTGAGAACTCTCATCCTATCTGGTTGTTCGAAGATTGACAAATTGGAAGAAGATATAGCACAGATGGAATCCCTGACAACTCTACTTGCTGATAATACTGCTGTGAAACAAGTCCCCTTTTCAATAGTAAGCTCGAAAAGCATTGGATATATATCCTTATGCGGATTTAAAGGACTGGCACGAAATTTTTTTCCTTCTATCATCCAGTCTTGGATGTCACCAACAATGAATCCTCTCCTTTATATTAGTCTGTTTTCTGGCACATCATGTTCTCTGGTTTCCATGAATACACAAAATAATACTTTGGGTGAGCTTGTACCAATGCTTAGAAGGCTTCCAGATCTTCGAAGTGTTTTGGTGCAATGTGAGACAGAGTTTCAACTGTCTAAACATGTTAAAACAATTATGGTTGAAGATGTTGTAAATTTTACAGAATTAGGAATTTCAAGGCATCACTTGAGGTCTTCTTTGATTGGAGTTGGAAGTTACAAAGAATTCTTCGATATTCTCAGCAATAGGATATCTGAGGTTAATTCCTTCTCTAGTTTTTACCTTTCTCTACTTTACCTTCACTGTTTATTTTAGCTACTAATTAAGAGAACTTGAAATAATCTTTATGATGTGTCTAAAAGAAAATTCAATAACCACATTCTAATTTAAAAGTATCATGTTAAGCTGCAGCAATTTAATTTCCACTTTCTTCCACCCACACTTGTTTCGTGTTTGTTAGATTCCCATTGAACATAAAAAGAAAAGTTGAAAGATCTTTGAGACATAAACAGAAATGCATTTAAATTCATATTGATCTGCTGTTGATAGATATACAGAACAAAACTATTATCCAAATTTATTTGAATTAGTTATCATTGCTGTGCTTCAATTTATGCAATAAGTGGTCAAAGATTCGATCTCCTGGCTTGTGTGTATAGAAAAATATTTGTTAAAAGATGCTAGTCTGATAAATGAATATCTTTCATTATTTCAAAAACTTAGTCCTGATTTTGTGATGACAAAACGGAAGTTTGGGGAAGGAGATGTAGTTTAGGTTCTTATAACTTAGAACTCTATAAAATTCTTATAAAAAGAAAACTTAATTTTCTTTCTAAATTGGCGTATTCATGTTTTACAAATATGTGTCACTCTAGACAATCATAATAAGTCTCTCTAAATTCCACACTAATACCTAAGTAGTCTTTAAAGTCCACTAAGAATCTTTAATATCTAATAGTAAGTAACTCCTACTAATCTAGCCTTAAATTCTCAGTATATGGGTCATTATTTTACATTATGAGAACAAAAATGGTTCAGCTTTCTCTTGTGGTTTTTAATATTCCTATACGACAATTCAACCTCTTAATTAAAAATATAATAAAAATTACAAAGAAAAAATGCAAAATTTTATTGACACTCTTCAAAGCATAACAGTTTGCCTCCCCTAAGTTATACAATTCACTTTTATTTTATTAAAAATGCTCATTTTGTAATTTTAGAATGATAAAAAAATTATTGTAGGGGTGAGGAGTCCATTGCACAAATGACTAAGCTTGTTTTCTCATGTTGCAGGGATTGACAACCAATGAGGCTTGTGAAGTTTTACTTCCAGGTGACAATGATCCTTATTGGTTGGCCCATACAGGTGAGGGACATTCAGTGTATTTCACTGTGCCTGAGGACTGCAGCATGAAGGGAATGGCTTTTTGTATTGTTTATTTATCAAACCCCGAAATCATGGCAACCGAATGTCTTACTAGTATCTTAATAGCTAATTACACAAAGCGCACCCTGCAGATACACAAGCAAGCCACAGTGATTTCCTTTAATGATGAAGATTGGCAGGAGATAATATCACATTTGGGAGGTGGAGACAATGTGGAGATTTCTGTGACTTCTGGTCATCACTTGGTGGTCAAGAAAACAGCTGTCTATCTATTGTATGATGAATGAATCTATTGAGATGGAAATGGAGCTTTCTCCTGAGCCAAAGAAAAAGCAAAAGAAAAATGTCTCGCAAAATTTATAAAGAAAATTGGAATGAGTAAGATTCAGGAAGAGTAGAGGTTTTAACCATTTTTTACTTTTTTCTTAGAGAGGAGGAAAAGTCCTGTTACATAAATGTTCTTGTAGCCATACGCATAATTAAGACTCTTGTTTCCCATTTTCCCCATGTTCTGTCTCTGACCTTCCTTGACCTTAAATACGTCATGGTTAATTTGGTTCAAGATTGAAAGATTTTGAATTTCTAGAGGCAGAGAATTTTGTACCCAAGTAGGCAGAGAATTTTGCCTACATGCTGAACGTACAAGAAAAATGGTTCAAAATAGTTGGCAGTTACTGCTAATCACATTCTGAGATCAGCTCCTGATGCCTAGTATGATAACAGTTAAAGTGTTGTCTTTGGCTGAAACTGGAGTGAATAGTGGAAACAGTTCTAATTCGCCTTTTTTATTGTGACAATAAGAGTTCCTACACGTCTATAGTGGATTACCCTTCTTGTTTATTGTTTTTTTTTTTCTCAAATGCTTGTTAGCATTGCCAGACACGTCCAATATCTTTTAAGTTTTATGATTGGAATTTGAATAATTTTCTAATAAAAGATTAAGACACCCACCAAAACAATTTTTAGATTTGTCTTTATTATGAATTTGAACTTACTACCTCTTGTTAAGATAACATCACTAGATTAATTATCACATCCAAAATATTTTTAAAAAATATAAAATATTTTAGTGAGTTAAAGAAAAAAAATTTACATTAATATTAATATTAACATCAACTCCTAAATGAAGTAGTATTATATTAATGATGTAGTATTATATTAATGTATTAGAATAATAATAATAATAATAATAATAATAAAATATTAATACCAATAACAATAATATATTAATAATGTTATTAATATTACTAATAGTTTTATGAAAATTATTAATATTGTTATTATAATTATTTTATTATTAATAATAATATTATTATTATTAACAATAATAATAATAAATATTAATATTAATAATATTAATATTTTTATTAATATTAATATTACTTAAATTATAATTATTAATATTAATATTCTTTATATTATTATTATTATTAAATTGAATAAAGTCATAAAATGTTGTGACAAAAAGTGTAATTATTTTATTAATAATTGTTTTTATTAATAGTATTTTTATTAATTTATTAATGATAATATTAGTACTTTTATTACTATTGTTAATATTGTAACTAATATTAATAATATTTTTAATATTTTATTAATATTTTTAATAATTTATTAATATTATTGAGATCACCTTTTTGAATCTCTTCGTGAATGTTTGGAGTGATTCATCTTTCTCTTGACAGAAGTTAACTAATGCAGTGTAGGTCAGGTGATGGGGTTGGCTTGTCACGAATTAGGTCTCAAACTTGGTTGTCTACGTGTTGAAACAATCAATTGATAACACTCGCAAGAGAGAGTGCCCCACCCTTCAAAAGATTTGGATAATACTTACTCATCATATAACATTATTTTGTGGTACAAATTCATTTGCGTCATATAAACGTCGATGAGTTCGTCGGGGTTAGCGATTTCGTTGTACCTATATATGATTAATCTCTTTCCGCTTGAGGCTAGTTGAACTTCCACTTTACTATCAACAAAGGAGGTTGTCGCAGACTCCTCCAACTTTTCCAAAGGTATGGGCTAAAGTGTTCAGCCCGAACTCGACCTTATGACTGTCGACCTATAGTGGTTTACGGGAAAAGCACAGGGAGTACTTTGGGATGGGGGTACCCTGGTCTGATTTGTTCTCGGGGTGCTTGTGTCCCCTCAGCCAGCTTCCTTTTTATTACTTCACTCTTGTCTAAGAGCTTGGTTTTCTTCCTTGTTCCACCATTTCATCTTTGTCATCTCACTCTGAAGAGCCAAAAGTAGAGTCACGTGATCAATCTCAACTACTATTGAATTTGTTGTTCTTTGTCCGCTAGTCATGTTTCTTGTAGATACCATAAAGTCTTCGACATCCTTCTCGATCCTATGTAAATTGTTCATGTATGGACCGGAAACTCAGGGATCATGTTCACCTACGTCTTCTCGTCTCTTCTTCGAATAGGTTTTGATAGTCGACACGCATGGGAGGTACTGCAAAAGATCATCAAATGCTCAAGTAAGGATTCCATGATTGTAGAAAATAAATGTTATTAAATGCGTTTTTGACTTGGATATGGTCAACCTATTTATAATGTCGAGTTGGGTTAATGAGATGTGGCATCTAATTAACACAAATATTGTGGAAAAGTCTTGTATTGATCTGACGTATAATACTTAATTGTGTTAAATTGATGATTAAGTCAAAAAGTACTTTCAAGAAATCGAGATATACTCGATCACATAACCAGAACGTCCTTAACATTGATGTAAACTGACACATCTCTAGAACATCCTTAACATTGATGTAGACCAACACATATGTAAAATTTACTTCTTTTATGTTTTGTTAACACTTTGAATCATTTAACTGTTAGTTTAAACATGAATAAACGTAAATTGAACACATACAATTATAATCACAAATAGATCTTATCATATCATGATTCTCACACAATCATACAATCAAGAAGGAATAGACACTTACCTTGATCCATGAGTGATCCTAATTGAGCAATTACTTTATTTTCTTTATCCCAATCTATCTCTTAGCAATTCCGTACTTGTCACACACTTTCGTGATGGTTAACAGTGAGACAACTATTATTTGCAGAGACAGAACCCTATAGCCTTTAGTTTCCAATCTCCATCATATGTAGGTTTTCATTAGGTATATCATCAGATATATATTTCTCATGTTAACCAATGGGCCCTTTATTCTATTATTATTATTAAATCATATTTGGGCCCAAAGCCCAAACTCTAAGTCATGTGAGTCACTTTATAGAAATTAATTTACATAATTTCTTACATTCTCCCACTTGACTCATATGAGTTATAATACTTTCATGATTTAATAATGACATAAATGCGCATTTAAAAGGCCTTACATAAATTGGTTCTATCATTAATCATAATCAAGGATACAGAAATAATAAGAGTCATGGCGGTTATATGTCATTTCAATCGACACATTTCCTTCCATGTACTACTATATCATCCTTTCTCCTTAATATGACTTTATAGTGAGAAATTCATAATAGGTTCAAACATAATGTCATTGTCATCAATAACATAATTTGTTTTCCACAACATAATAACATAATTTGCATGCATATACATAAAGTAGAAAACAACATAAATTTCAGAAACTTTATTTATCAATGAGCTCAAAGTGTCAAATAAGCATTAATAACAACATTCATAATTCACTAGTAACATAATGCCCATATTTACAACATGACCAGTAAATGTTTTGGGCGGTAACCCTTTTGTTAAAGGGTCAGCAATCATAAGATCAGTGTTAATACGTTCTATTGACACTTTATGTTTCTGAACTTCTTCTTTAACAGTAAAGTATTTCAATTCCATATGTTTAGCACCTTTGGAATACTTGTCATTTTTAGAAAAGAAGACTGCTGCGGAGTTATCATAATAAATTTTCAGCGGCTTGGCAATACTGTCAACAATTCCAAGTCCTGAAATAAAATTCTGCAACCAATTAGCCTGAACTGTGGCCTCAAAGCATGCCACAAATTCAGCTTCCATAGTGGACGCAGTAATGACTGACTGCTTCGCACTTTTCCATGAAATCGCTCCTCTGGCTAAAAGATACACATAACCAAAAGTAGACTTTCGTGTATCCACACAGCCAGCAAAATCTGAATCTGTATATCCAATCACGTCAAGATGATTAGATCTTTTATAAGTAAGCATGTGATCCTTCGTTCCTTGCAAGTATCTTAAAACTTTCTTTGCAGCTTTCCAATGATCCAATCCTGGATTACCCTGGTATCTTCCAAGCATATCAACTGCAAAACTAATATCTGGTCGTGTACAAGTTTGAGCATACATTAAACTCTCATCAATAGATGCATAAGGTATATTCTCCATTTCTTTCCATTCCAAGTCATTCTTTGGACATTGCATGAGACTAAATTTGTTTCCTTTCTGTATTGGAACAGAAGATGTCGAACATTTATCCATTCAGAATCTCTCTAAAACTTTATTAATATATGATTTCTGAGACAAACCTAACAATCCTTGTGATCTGTCACGGAATATTTCAATTCCTATCACATAGTATGCCTCACCCATATCTTTCATCTCAAATTTATTAGAGAGAAACTTCTTAGTCTCACTTAATAGACCAAGATCATTAGTTGCCATGAGAGTCACATATAGTCTTAAAGACCCATTTACACCCGACTCTCTTGCATCCTTCTGGCAATTCTATAAGGCCCCATATATCATTCTATGTCATTGATTTAAGCTCATATTTCATAGCATCTAACCACTTATCATAATTATCATCATTGATGGCGTCTGAAAATGAAACTGGATCATTATCAATACTTAAGTCATTTTCTGACTCTTGTAGATAAACCACATAATCATTCGAAACAACAGACTTTCTTTCTCTTTGAGATCTTCTTAATATTATTTCTTGTGGTTGTTCTACTACAGGTTCATTGTTTTCTTCATGATCATTAATTTGTTGTTCTTCTTCATTGTTGAGTGACTCAACTACATTAGGAACAACAATACTTGAAGTAAAGGTACTTGTACTCTAACTTCCTTAATCTCCACATTTTGCAAAGTATTACTCCCACTGGTTTCACCATTTTCAATGAACCGTGCATTTCCAGATTCAACAATTCTTGTGTTATGGGTAGGACAGTAAAACATATACCCTTTTGACTTTGCTGGATAACCAATGAAATATCCACTGATTGTTCTTGCATCCAATTTCTTCTCTTGCGGATTGTATATTCTGACTTCTGCCTGACATCCCCAAACATGCAAGTGTCTCAAACTAGGTTTCCTTCCTGTCCATAATTCAAAAGGTGTCTTTTGAACTGCCTTACTAGGAACCCTGTTCAACAGATGCTTGACAGTTTTTAAAGCATACATCCACAATGAAACGGGTGTCCCAAAAGTTTGTGCCACAAGAAAGCAGAACAATAATTCACTAAACTACATTTAGTGTCAACATTATGATGCAAGGTCATAAGAGTTTTAGCATATAGATTATCGAGATTCAATTTATATAATTCATCATAAAGAGTACCAAACCCTATCAAACAGGTACGTTGATATAAACTGAAACATTCCCAAATATAAAAGAGTATCCGGCATCATTAAGTTTAGACAATAAAACTAAATTCCTAGATATCCTAGGTACATAAAAAAGCATCCATCAAGTCTAAATAAAATCCAATGTCGAGGATTAAACGATAAGTCCCGACTGCTTCCATTGGAACCTTCTCTCTTTTCCCCATGAAGACAAACTTTTCATTTGGCTTTATGGTTCGGGTTAAAAGGAATCCTTGCATCATGTTAGAAACATGAGTTGTGCATCCAGAATCAATCCACCAAGAATTATGTCAAACTTCAGTTAAGTTTGATTCAAAACATACATAATAAGCATTATGCTTACCCTTCTTTTCGAACCAAGCCTTACGTTTCAGACAATCCTTTTGGAAATGTCCAGATTTCTTGCATAAATGACATTTGCCATTCTTCTTCTGGAGCTTAGTAGAGGACTCATTTATCTTCAGTGGTCCTTTACCCTTTCCATGTTTCTTGAAGACCTTCTTTCCAGCTCCCTGATTGTTCACATAATGTATAGAGTGGTTTCCTCGATTTTTCAATCTAGTCTCTTCCTGAACTAACATGTTATAGTTCTCATCCACTGCCATTCCAATAGACTTAAGTCTTGCCGCAATATTAGTCATTTCAATGACATGTTCGTGCATAGTACGAGAACCATCAAATTCCATGGTGGTTAATGTACTCATTAATGTCCCAACAAGAGACTTATCAGTAGTTTGGGAGCGCTCTTCCACAAATTCATAAATTCTTTTGCACTATCAGTTTTGGGAAGAGCCGACTTAATATTACTTGTTATGCTCATTCGCATAAAGATACAGGAACATATACTTGACCACACATGCTTAACATTAATACTTTGAGTCATAAACTAAACATACAATACAGATTCAGAAAACATTATATGTATACTAATGTTCTCCTTTGGGAGATTCATTAATACACAAAACATAATGATGCTAATAGTATTAACTTTATTTGGTAAGATATATGCATTAACTAGAAACACTTGTTATCTTTGGATATACAAGCAAAACTAATAACACATACTCACTACCAACAATCATATCCATTAATTATAAGGACAACTAATCAACCTTTGGGTGATCCATAATGCCCTATAATAATGAATTTCCATTTACCCATATATATAAATAATTTAGCATCCATTGTATAGGTAATTGGAATAAAATTTATCAGTAATCTGGAATTAAATAAAACTTAAAGATTTGATCACTTTGGTGATTAACAAATCTATCATACAAATAATTCCAGAAATTATATCATTAATTGAAATAAAAATTCATCCATAATTTGGAATTAAATAAAACTTAAAGATTTGATCACTTAGGTGATTACAAATCTATCATACAAATAATTCCATAAATAATATCATTATATGAAATAAAATTTCATCCATAATTTGAAATTAAATAAAACTTAAAGATTTGATCACTTTGGTGATTACAAATCCATCATACAAGTAATTCCAAAATTTCAATTTAAAATTAAATACATAAAGCGGAAATATAATTTTTCATTCCTCACTTTCAATCAATTAATTAAACTTTAATTTAATGTAAATTAAATTACATTATGACATAATAAAATTTCATTAAAACTTTAATTAAACTTTAATTTAATGCAAATAAAATTACATTAAAACATAATAAAATTTCATTAAATTTTAATTTAATGCAAATAAAATTACATTAAAACATAATAAAATTTCATTAAAACTTTAATTAAGCATTAATTTAATTCAAATAAAAGTACATTGTAACATAACAAAATTTCTTTAAAATTACATTACAAATATAATAAAATAAAATAAAAATAAAAAATTCATACATGATACTATTTTATTTTCCCGTAACACAAATGCAACCAAATTAGTTGATACTATTCACAATAATAGGTGCATCCAAAAGGATAGGTGCATCCAAAAGGGACGTAAGGTGCAGGGAAGAATATAACAAACACTTAAAATAAATTTTGATGAATAATGGGTCATTCCATACGGGTCAACTATTATTGTGAATTCAATAGGTGCAGGAACGAATTCACATGTGCAGTTTCATCCCTTACCTAGGCACCAAACGGTAGTTGATGTAAACCTTAATACATAAACCCTAATTTTAAAATTAGGGTTTTTCAATTGGGATTATTTTAAAATTAGGGCTCTTTGATTTTGATGGTTTAGGACAATTAGGGATCTATTATAGAGGAATGAAAACCTTAATCTATAAATCCTAATTTTAAAATTAGAGTTCTTAAATTGAGAATATTTTAAAATTAGGGTTCTTTGATTTTAGAGAAGCATTAATGGAGAATCACAACATGAGCAACGAGGCTCTGATACCACATGTAAGTTTAAACATGAACACATTCAATTATGTTCACAAATAGATCTTATCATATCATGATTCTCACACAATCATACAATCAAGAAGGAATAGACACTTACCTTGATCCATGAGTGATCCTAATTGAGCAATTACTTTATCTCTTTTATCTCAATCTATCTCTTAGCAATTCCGTACTTGTCACACACTTTCGTGATGGTTAACACTGAGACAACTATTATTTGCAGAGACAGAACCCTATAGCCTTTAGTTCCCAATCTCCATCAGATGTAGGTTTTCATTAGGTATATCATCATATATATATTTCTCATGTTAACCAATGGGCTCTTTATTCTATTATTATTATTAAATCATATTTGGACCCAAAGCAACTCTAAGTCATGTGAGTCACTTTATAGAAATTAATTTACATAATTTCTTACATTAATATCTCTAAAATAGTCTCTAAAATTGAAATCACTCCAGCAACAACAACCCATCAACCAATAACTAACCAACAAACTAAATCGAATATAGACATACTAAAGGATCAAGACACCAATCTGAAAACAAGAAGCAAGCTAATGGAACTTTAGAAGTGACCCAAGACCAAGTCTTCAGTTGAGACAAAAAGAAAATTTAAGAGTGATCCACCACACCGCCTTTGAAGATGACCTTATTCTTATGGCACCAAATCTCCCTCACCACCACCATCCACACACTTTCCAAAACTAAATTAACAGATTCAGATGCATTATAAATATTGAACTATAGGAGATGTGAGTAAAAACTTGGGGAGCAACCGACACCAACCTTAACCATGCAAAGCAAAGATTCCAAACAAGCCAAGAAAATCTACACCCAAAAAACAAGTGGTTAGTAGACTCCTCTTTTATCCCAAAAAAAAACAACAAAAAATACTATCAACCACAATTCCGCGTCTAGCCAAATTAACTTTAGAAGCAATCTTGTTTTCCAACACCCTCCAAGCTATAACGTGGGTCGAGGGTAAAGCCTTAATCCTCCAAAAGAATTTGAACCTACGTGATCTTTCCTCTTCCATCTCTCCCCTAGTTTGATTTGTTCTCGAGGGTGCCTGTGTCCCCTTGGCCAACTTCCTTTTTATTTCTTCATTCTCTTGTATAAGAGCTTGGTTTTCTTCTTTGTTCCACGATTTCATCTCTGTCATCTCCCTCTAAAGGGCCAAAAATAGGGTCACGCAATCATTCTCAACTACTATTGAATTTGTTATTCTTTGCTCGCTAGTCATGTGTCTTGTAGTTACCATAAAGTCTTCTACGCCCTTCTCAGTCCCAGGATATGCGTCAATCGTTCTTGTATGGACCGGAAAGGTCTCATCTCAGGGATCATGTTCACCTACGTCTTCTCGATCTCTTCTTTGAACAGGTTTCGATAGTCAACACGCATGGGAGATACCTACAAAAGATCATCAAACACTCAAATCAGTATTTAATATGCAGTGATTGTAAAAAATAAATGTTATTAAATACGTTCTTGACTTGAATATGTTGAACTTATTTATAGAATCAAATCAATGAGATGTGAAATCTAATTAACACAAATATCCCAACAAAATCTTGTATTAATCTAACATAAATACTTAATTAAATATGTTAAACTGATAATTAGATAAAAATATTTTTAAGAAACCGTGATATACTCGATCACATAATCCTTGAGTGACACATCTCTGACATGTAATTCTTTTATTTTTTGTTAACACTTTCAATCCTTTATATTATTCGATTATTCATTACATTTAATCGTTTTTAAACTTAAATTCAGTTTACTTTTATGTTTATTTATTTTTTTAAAATTTTGTTTTCATTAATTCACCTGTAATTATATATCGTAATCCTTGTACATTTACTTTTAATATCTTCTACATTGCTCTAAATATATGTGGTTTACAATTATTATTTTTCAATTAATCTTTACTATTTCTAACCATTCTTCCTGTTTTTTCGGCTGAATTTTCATTTTCGAATTCTAACATTTTTTATCATAAAATTTTAAAATAAAAAAATAGTTAAATTTTACTTACATCTTTTTAAATCCAAATGCTGAATTTCTAATAATCTTAAATATAAATTTTGACTCGTATACTAATGAATTAATTACTTCCTTTAAATTTATAAAAAAAAAATTAACTACAAATCAATTTTTTTTTAAAAAAAATTGTAATATATTATAAGCCTAAAAATGAATCGTTGATTTTTGGTTAAAATATATTATAACCGAAAACAGTAACTAAGAATTTTCCATTTTCTTCCGGGAATTTCATTTTTTATGTAAATTAATTCTACACAGTATTGTCTCAAAAAGTTGAAATTAAAAGTTAAAGTGCTTGAACCTTTTAGCTTCAAGTTAAATAGCACATAATAAAGATTAAAAAAGTGGTTTTCATAGCACGTTTTATGTTCTTTAATATTTTTATTCAATAGAATAAAAAAGTAACAAGGATTTAGAAAGACAGGTGGCTAGGATCTTTGTGATTTGTGAGTTGGCCCAAATTTCTTATTCTTATAAACCTGCATTTTCCTACTAGCTTTATATCCAAACTTAAAAACAACCATAAACATACTCATCCATCATCATCCACATGCTATATTCATTCCCAAAAAAGATAACCCTACTTCTCAAATCCTTCCTTGTGTTCAACATTTATCCATAAAATACATATAACTTTACCTTGCAAATTTCATAATTTATAAAAATAAATACATTCAAATATCTTACTTTAAATTATTTTAACTTTTAAATATTTATTTTGGATGATATAATTTTAAATAAAATATTTAATCATTAAAATATTATTTATATATTAGATATTAATAATTAAAAAATATTAATATTAATGACATTAATATTGACAAAATAATTTTAATTAATTTTTGTCAAAATTATCTTTAGTTAAATTTGATTATAACTATTTAATTAATTGGAGTTATTTTTATGGTATTGTTGGTTGAGGTGTTCTTACGCTGAATTTATAACCATTGCCAAAATAATATTGATGTAAATGGTAAAAAGATAATTGTAATCGACATGCAAAAGGTCAGGATTAACGTAAAAAAAAAGTAATTATTATAAACATGACACACAAGAAAAATACTAACTTTTATAAAGAAGTAATTCCAACTGAAATCAAACTGACTAAAGAATACCAAAAAAAAACATTAATTTAAAAATGTACAAAAAAATCATTTTTTATGAAATATAAAATTATCTAATTTTATGTAATATCACTATTTAGAATTATAAAAAAATTGAAAATCCCTTTCTTAAACAAAATATTTATCATAAACATTTTAAATTCTCTATAAAATTAAATTATTTTATTAAATTTTTTTTATTGAAACTCATTATTAATTAAACTGAAATTTTAAATGAAGGATTAACACAACAAAAAATACACACAAAATGTTAATATTTTTATTTAATATCATCATTTATATATTTATTATGAGTATATGAGCATTTAACATAATTCTTTTAATCAATAACTTTTTATTTTTATCTTTATCTTATATTCTCTTTGTTTTTAATTATAAATATTTAAAACAAATTTATAGTCAGACTATTTTAATTGCTTTTGGAATCACTGATTTTTTTTTCAAAAAGCTCTTCATCACTTCAGTTAATAGTTAATAAATTTTCAATTTTTTTGCTGTATGAAGATTTTATTAAAATAAGTTATGAATAATCAAATAATCCTACATTAATTATACTAGTCATTATAAATATAAAATATAATTTATATACATAAATATGTATTTTATTTTAAAATATAATTAATTTATATATTAAAAATATATTAATTACAAATAATAATTATACACAAATAAATACTATCAATAAGGTAGAGATACAGCAAATGTTACTTCAACTAATAGTTATATTACAGATGATATTTATTAGTTTCATATTAATTATAATAATTTTTTTAGAAAAAATAATATATTTAAATTTTGTGTTAAGAATATTAATGATTAATAATAAACATAATGAAAAGAAGTCCACAAGTTGTGTCTGATGACCTTCCGGTTCACTAAACGGCAACCCTATCCCCTCAAACGACCCCACCCTTCCTTCCCGTTACTACCTTATCCAACTACTGTCTCAATCAACTCACCACGTGCCACGCTCATGCAAGCTCACCTATAACTCGTGCACACATGGTGGAATCACGCTCTCACACGTCACGGGTGCAAGACTTGACCCGAATATAAGTGGATATGCCAAGCATCTCACAACAACCCCACATTCCCGTCATTCGGATCCTACCCGCATATCCCCATTTTAACTTCGCCAAACTTCAAATGAGTCAAATCACACACAACATTGAATCAAGATCACAGCAATCATTTTAAATCTGAAACTGTTTTCCACGAATATTCTCCAGAAAATTCCAGCGTTTTGTTCGTCTTTATAAGTAACTTCCACAGACACAAACCATTCTCAACCCAATCCATCACCAAATCTAGCAATTCATTATTAATTGATCCAAAAAATTTCAGAAAAATACGAATCAATGGTGGTTTTAGCAAGAAAGAAACGAGTTACTGACCCGTTCAACGACGAAGCCAAAGCTCGTCTCGTCGGAGGCGACCGCCGGCTACTAAGCTACATCAGCAGCGGGAGCGAACATTCCGGTGACGGCGACTCGCCGTGCCTCTCCGAACTCGTGCATGATTTCCTCGAGGACAATGACAACTCGGACGATAGCTCAGCGAAGAACGATATTGACTCGGACCGAGTCGACTCGGTCGCCGATTGCATCGACTCGGTGGATGAACTTCTAATGCTAAGCGAATCCAACGCTTCCGACTCATACAAAAACTTGCTTCTCGCGCACGCTTCGGAGGCCGCGGAGAAATTCGCGCTTTTGAAGGAACAAAACATTTCGACGTATCTGCGAAACGCGATGTCGTTTTTGCGGCAGAACGGACACAATGCCGCGATCTGCAAAACGCGGTGGGACTCTTCCGGTGGCAGCACAGCGGGTAGCTATGACTTTATCGACGTGGTGCGATCGGAACAGTCCACGTGGCATAAGAGGTACTTCGTGGACCTTGATTTCGTCGGCCAGTTCGAGATCGCACGGCCAACGAGTGAGTACCTAGAGTTTCTGACCTACGTTCCGAGAATATTCGTTGGAACCGCAGAGGAGTTGAAACGCACCGTTCGGATCTTGTGCGGTGTTGCTAAGCGTTGTTTTAGGAAACGAGGGTTAACTGTGCCTCCGTGGAGAAAAAACCGGTACATGCAGAACAAGTGGTTTGCTCCGTATCGGAGAACAACGAACCCTGTTCAGGGAAATCCGGTTCCCACCGTCGTCTCTGCGTTGAGTGGTGCAAAATGTAGGTTTGTGGGCTTCGACGACTCCGTTTCGGAGGCCAGACGCGGCAGTGTGGTTGTCCTTACGAGATGATTAATGATTTTTTTAAGTTTTTTTTTTTTTTTTAGTTTAGTTTAGTGTTGCATGTAAGATTTTGTAAAAAAGAAATAATAGTTTAAATTCACTGAAAATTATGGTTGTTGAGATATATTATTGCGTCTACTTTTTTTATATTATTGCGCATAAATACATTGAATTTATATGCGGCAAATGAACGTTGTTGTTTATTCTAAGCGGCGAATAGGATGTTATTTTAGAGGCGCATCTGACCATCCAGAGTGTAAAGAAACTTTTGTATAATTGAAAAAAAAACAATGTTTTGGATAATGAATTCGGAAGGGGACAAACACGTGAATGTTTTGGATTTTTAAAAGTCAGATTCCTAGGGGAAAAAACCTTCGTTGGAATAATAATAAAATAATGAGCAAAATACATTTTAAAATTAATAAATTAAATTAGAGATAAGTACATTTTGTTCATGATATTAATAAATTGAACAAAAGATTGAATTATTTGGTCCATGAAATTAATATAATGTTGACTCAAATCTTTCCTTTTTAAAGCGCAGATAATGTGGTCCTGCGTTTAGACAATGGTAGACATCGAATTGATTGCTGGTGTGATAGGTGTGAGCATATGGTGTTTCTTGCTATAATAAAGGGACAGTTGGCTTGAGAGAACAGGTTGTCGTGGAATCAAATATTTTTAGTTATTTGTTTTTCTATGGTGAAAAATTAGGATAGCGGGTCATCTCATTACTAGTTCATGATAGAAAGGTCACGTGATAACATGTGACTGATCTATTGACCAAGTCAGCAAGATTAACTCATAATTAAGAGTTGTTTAGCGTAATCTTAAACACAAACAAACATCCTAATCTGGCCCACCAACAAAGGTCCATTAAGGTAATATAAATAGCGCAGATTCTAAGAATCAAGTACATTATCTACAATACTCTGACAATCGAGTGTCGACATCCTTACTGACTTGATCGTCGGAGTGCCTTCTGCAGGTACCATCCGAGCCTGGGTCACCAGACGATCAAGAGGAGGAAGGCGAAGCAAGAAGCTGAGTGTAGAAGCGAGCGACCGAGTGGAGGAGCAAAGCAATCGTTCTCTAGGCCCCAACACCCGTTCGAGAACAATTTGTAAAATGTAGGTTGAGTTGGTCCATTTCGCGTAATGAACACAGGTTGTACTCTTTGTCCCGTCCTACATAAGGGTTAGCCCATGGGTTTGTGGGCTAGTTCGCATTCGTTTTTTTTAAAAAAAAAAATCAATAAAAATATTTTTTACTTTTTGCTCTTAAAAAATTGTCAAATTGAACCTATATTTGATAGTATCAAACATCAATATTTTTTCTTCCATTTCAAACATAGTCAAACATCAATAATTCAATTAAAATAAAAATCAAATATTAATATTCTTCCATTTCAAAAACATTAAAAATAGTTAATTCAAAAACATTAAACATAAACATCATTACAATAAACATAGTTGCAGCGTTGGAATGAAGGAATATGAATGGAAAAGGAAAACTTATTTTTTTCAGTTCAATTTGCCTTGTCATTGCTAAGTCAACACACAAACTTTTCTTTTTATGCTACCCAACAGGCCAGTCTGCCCTGCCCTGTAGTTGGCCCGCGCGGGATATGGATTATGTGGAGCGAGCTAAAGCGGGTCGATGAGTTGAAAAACTGAGTTTGTCCCGCATCTTTTACTAGTGAGACGCGGGATGGCCCGTATGACCTGTCCGGCTTTATCATCCTTGTGTAAAAGGAAGTGTGAAATGGAAGAAAAAGAATAAATAAAAAATGACATTATTTGTTATACAAAGGGATGAGAGAATCTTTTCCTAATTGAACAATTACTTTTCATCGAACTTTGTTTTCTATCTTTATTTTTTATTTTCAATATTGGGAGAACACTTGCTAAGGATGCTATGATACTTGAATAAATGTTTAATATTTCATACAAAATATACCTAATAATGACATATTTTTGTTTTTGTTGTTGCACTTATTTATATGACTCTAATGATGAGTTATGTTATTGTGTTGAGTTGAGATTCACATGCAAATCATGATTAAAAATATATTATCTAATTTTTTTTATGATTTAATTTTATTAATTATTTTTTTTTTTATTTTAATACATTTAAATATATCGATCTATACCAGATATTGAATAATCATCCACTCCAACTAGTACACGGTTAAAATAAGTAGAATAGAAAAGAAAATATTACAAACTTTGAATGAACTTGCTTGATTCTTTGATTATAAAAAAGAAAATGAGAATTATTATGGAATTACTATTATATTTTAAGTGACTTATTTTTAATTTTAAAATCAATTAATAATTGACTTTTCTAAAATTATCTTTGTATAATCATTATAGCATGTTTATATTTGATTATTTATATTTCTTCGTGTAAAATGTATATTACAACACCTATATAGTTATCATGATTTATGTATAATTAATTATGTTTTTGTATATAATTAATTATGCAGGTCTTTAGATTAATGTGGTTTTAGATTACTTGCATAATCAATTACGTGGGTATCTTACATCTTAAAATCAACATTTTATAATCATTTAAGTAGCTCATTCAAGATTAAAGGGCAATTAATTATATATAACCTTTAAAATTAAAAAGTGACGGAATAAAGGTATATAGTTTGTTTTTTTTATGAACTTTTTATGTGTAGTGGAGTAGAATACTTCAATAATTATTAATAATTATTAAGAAGTTTAAGTCTAATTTAATTTTATACTATTGATGTATAAGATGAGGTTTACATTCTGATAGTGTTCGATAGTCGGTGTAATAATAGGTTCAATAAATTCTCTTTATGATAAGTTCTAAATGAAACCGATATCGAATCGTTCATAAACATAGTCAAATACACAAATTGACAGTTTCGACATGATGGGATGTGATGAAAATCTCATATCAACTAAAAATAAAAACATTTTATAATATATAAATATGTACAAACCTAATTTATAAGGTTGAGTTAACTTAAAATTCATTTCATAATAATAAGTTAATAAATACATATATTAAAACAAAATCCATAAGAATAAAAATTTTGTTGCCCCGGATTGATTGACGTAACACTGAAGAATTTTGCAACCTATGCGATTAGGAAAAATTACTAGTCAACACATAAATATGACTTATTTTTTAATTTTTTTATCATATGTATAAATATATCTGTTTATTAATTTTTTTGAATTTATAGTATTTTAATAAATATTCATTTTAATTTTGAATAATTTATTTTGGAGATGAAATTTAAATTTTTATATAAGTTAATTAAATATAATTAAAATAATTTAATAATTTAGTTAGTTAAAGAGCTAAAAGTGAATTAATATTAAAACCTTTTAAAGAAAATATTTTGAAAAGGTCAAGAAAGAAATAAAAAAATAGAAAAATAATAATTGAGCAAAGAAAGTAATATGTATTTAAAAGTAAGTATAAATGAATGAGGAAAGAAAATTTGACAAAATTTATATGTCATTAAATTAAAATGAAATACAATTTTTTTTGGGTAAGTATACAATTGAAAGAGAAAATTATAACTCTGCAAATGTTATATAAAATATAAAATATTATACATATTTTAGAGATATAAATTTGACCTAAACTATTTAATGTAAAATTTAATGGATGTATTTAAAAATAAGAAAATAATTATTGTGGTAAGATGTGAATGCAAACTTAAGAAAAGAAAAATGCAAGCTAAAACCTTGTTTCGGTAACTTTAACAAAATATTGATCTCATAATATCTCTAGTCTATTGATCTCATAATATCTCTAGTCTATAATGGAACAACTTATTTTGAACCAAGATTTCCCTCTGATGTGCATGGTGGTTCAAAAAGAGGTGACTTCTTAGAAATGAAACACAAGTCCATTTTAAATATTTATCTACAAAGTATATAATACAAGCATTAATAGTGAGTGTAAGTCCATAGTTTATTCTTAATTACCCAAGTGTCCTAAGCTTCACCACATGTTCTATACATGCAAATTGAATATATAGCAGAATAATTCTTTAATTATGGGGCCTCTTTTTATTCTCTTATACAGGAACATGTGACTAATTCAAGAACAAGTGTGTTTTACCAGTCACCATGTTATACATAACATGCAATAATTGAAAATTTTCTCCTTTATATTAATAGTAATAAAAGAAATAAACAAAAAGAAAACATGAATTCTTATACTCATTGAATCTTACCTCCAAATGAATCACAAAATAGTTTAGTAAGTTTTGAGTCACGAAATGGCACATGTGCATTATTTCCTACAAGTACGTTAATCCATTTCCCTAATGCATTCAAGGACAAATTGATATATTTAGCTTCTTTTAATGTATGTCCTTCACTTCCTATTAAGTCAACAAAAAATGAAACGATCTTATTAAGCAACATAGATGGTATAGCACGTAAAATAATCCTGATTGCATGAATAATAGGTCTTTGCCATCTGGTGATTTTATCAAGCCTACCTCTTAAATATGCTATTGTTTTTATTTTGACTACTTAGAATATTTTTCTCCAAATTCTAAGAAGAAACATAATTGCATATCTTTTCATCTTGTGTAATCAACATTTACCTTGAGTGTGAATTACATCAATCAACACTTAGATTTCATATTTTTTTCAAAGTATTTATATATCAAGATATAAAATGTAAAGGAAAAAAAGGGAAGACAAATATGGATTGTTTCATTAAGTAAAGTCTTTGATAATTTGAAGTCACTAAAAATAAATGGATATAAAGAGATCACAAAATCACTTTATTAAATGTACAAACCTCACTTGTTAATTTGCTCTGAACCAACAAGATTAACCAGAATCAACTTGCCTTCCGAACAAGAATAAATATAGTGTCTTAAATATAAATTTAATAATTTTGGTTCCCAATTTTTCTCTCACTATTTTCATTTATGATATATTTGTAATTATTTGTAACTTTAAATTGTGAAATAAATTATGCTAAATATTTTTTTTTTATATAAAAGTTTTCATGTTAGACATCACTATGCAACTTGACATCTCAGCTAGGCTGACATCTCAGTTAACAACAATCATCTGCCATCACATGAAAAAAGATACATAGGTAGACCAAAACCCACATGTTAACAAAAACAATACATAGGTAGACTATACCTATTCATAAAGAATTCTAAGAACAGACTAGATGAAAGTCTATTATACCAATGAAATGATTCTCTATGAATGAACCCTAAATTAGCCAACTTATCAGCACATGCATTCCCCTCACGAAAAATATGAGTAACCCTAAACCTGATTGTCCCACAAAAATTAAGACAAGTATTCCATCGATTACGAAGCATCCACGGAACATTAGTCCTAACAGTAAACACAACACAAACCAAGGCAGAATCACATTTAAGCCTAACATTAGTAAGTCTCATCTTTTGAGCTTCCTCCATAGCATGTATAATTCCATAAAACTCAGCAACCAAAGCAGTCTAAACTTCAAGAAACACTGAAAAAGCACCAATAAATTCTCTCATACTCCCACGAAAAATACCTCCACAAGTAGCAAGACCAGGATACCCCCTAGCAGCCCCATCAATATTAATTTTAACCCAGCCTGGTGAAGGAAATTCCCATCTAACAGGAAGAGGACGAAGAACTTTCCCACTACGAGTCTTAATACAAAAAAAACTTAATCACGTTTAAATCCAACATATCATTCTTCATCGAAGCTTTAGACGAATTTCCCACTAGACAAGTTAAATCTTTAATTACCGAAATAGCCTTAGAAACCTCAATCTTATCCTGAAATCTAGCATAATTCCTCATACGCCATATCATCCATATAGAAAAGGTTGTCACAGCAAGCTTAATCAATTTAACCAAATGACTACCATCACTCTTAATAAAAGAAAGAAGATCATCCTTATTAGAGAAATGAGAAGTAAGAAAAATCTGTCGAACTTAACTCCAAATATGTAATGCATTAGAACATTCAAAAAATAGATGTTGAATAGATTCTTCATGCTTTTCACAAAGCGTACACATAAAACATATATGCAAACCCTTATTCTGAATATGCTGATCTGTAGGAAGTCGCCCATGAAAAATTTTCCAGAGTACTAGAGTTTTGGAAGGCAGAATAGATGAAGACCAAATGAGCTTACCCCAACCACATGGAACTCTTGGTTCCAAGAAAAAGTCCTAGCCGATTTAAGAGTGAAACAACCAGACTCATCTAGAATCTAATTAGGAATATTTTGTTCCTCTCTAACCATGATATGATTAAAAAAATGTGGCATCTGCTGTAAAGATAAGGGAATATTCCAATCATAGCCTAACAAAAATTGAGAGACTGTATCTGGAATGTTAGCCCCACCAGATAACCCTACAATATTTGCTAAAGAAGTAGTAGAGCACCATTTATCATTCCAGAAATTAATAAAAGAACCTGTACCAACAGTCCAAGAAGTATAATCAAGTATGATAGAATAAAATTGCTTAATTCCAAGCCAAAGAGAGGATGATCTATAAACCATTCTAAACTCGTATTTTGATTTAAGAAATCTAGCTTTCAAGAGTAAAGACCAAGGTTTGTTGCTATAAGCAAAGTTCCAAGTAAGCTTAAGAAGATATGCATTGTATTTTCATGATGAAGATTAATAATATTCAAGCTTCCATCCTCAAGAGGTGAACAAATTTTCGCCCAATTAACGATAGCGATACCTTTTTCATAATATCACCAATCCAAATTCCGGCACCACTGTTCAACTTGCTTAATAAGTGAAACAGGCCATTTATACATATTAAAACTATAAGCTAGAAATCCAGTAATCACTGTATTGACCATCTGGATCCGACCCATCATGCTAAGAGATTTACTTTTCCAAGATGCTAGCTTCAATTTGACTTTATCAGCCAAAAGTTGAAGAAATCGACACTTTGGAGCACCAACAAAGATAGACATTCCTAAATAATTGAAAGACAAACAACCATGACTACAAGAAAGAATATTTTGAATTTTGGTGACAAATCTTGGAGAATTATCCATGGTGAAGAAACTACTTTTAGAATTATTAATATATTGACTAGAAAAATCACCATATGTTTTAAGAAAAGTATTCAAATTTCGAAGAGACTTAATATCCCCTAAAAAAAATAAAAAATCTTAGTAAGTTTTATTTTCCACTCCAATGTTTAGTTTTATTTATTTATTTATTTATTTTGGTTGTATGAATTAAATATTTTTTTCTTAGACTTATAGTTGGTTTTATCAATATTTAAATAAATGTTCAAAATATTATGAAAATGATGAATTAAATATCCAATAAATTTTACTGATTTATTTAATTTAAAAGAATTTATAAAAATATTAATGTTAATGTAGTAAAACTATTAAATTATTATTTATTATATATTATTAATATTAATGATAATGTAGTAAAAATATTTATTAATTATATTTATTATGAAATTTTAGTTAATAAATTAAATAAAAGTAGTGATATGTGTTGGCTTAGCCGAGCTATAGACGCTGCTGGGAATGTGTTGGCTTGGCCGACATAAGTTTTATGTCAGGTTTTACGTTGTTTGCATCGGTATGAGCCGACACAAACTTATTAATAAATTTCAACTTCGTCTCCGTGCTTTCACTTTCCCCCAAAATAAAAATTGAAAACCTAGTTTTTTCTCTACGTAGCTCCCTCCTTCCATCTATCGCTTCCTCTCTCTGTCGCTACCTGCCTTCGCCGCTCTCTCCCTTCACTTCCTTACTTTGTCGCTCACTCTCTGCGACATGTTCTCCTCTCTCGTCACTTCCATCTTTCTCTTCTCTTCATTTCTTCTTGTATTTTTGTTTTATTTCAGCTCCATCTTCCTAGTGCATAGGTCGTCGCAAGCTTCCTCTTCGTGCGCGTATTGTCTCAAGCAAAGCTTGACGAAGTTCCGACAAAGCTTCAGTTTATACGTACTTTGATTTTGGTACTTTGATTTTGGATTACCAAGTAACTAATTCGATACCAATTTAGAAACTAATTTATAAATTTTTATTAATAATAGAAAATATTTTAAATACCAATAATTTTTTACTTTATAAAATAATATCTAATTAGCCAATATAGTAACTATAATTATTTTTTATCTATAAAATTAATTTTTATTTAGTATACTTACCAAAAACATATAAACTATTCATTTAGAGGACAACACTTTTATAACTTGCCATAATTGTTAGCTCCAAGATCATTTAACTTTTTCTTTCTTATATTTATCATCAGATTCCTCCTTTACTATCCACGTCCAATTTTGTTTGAGCAACCAAAAGAATTATTGAATAAAATAGAGTAAAATTTATTAAAAATAAATAAAAAGTATTAACATAAAATGTCACTGCTAAGTGCAAATTTGTTATAACACACTGTCAATAATTTTTTTTTTCTTTGACATGTGACTTCCAATCCTTTTTTCTTTGCTTCTACACAATTGTATTTTCTCAATATTGTCTTAATCTCTAGATTCCATAATAATAAATTAGTCCCATTAAACTTCTCTGTCTCATAATTTTTTCCATGACTTTAAAACCGGTAATAAATAGTATTGTCGAACTAATACATTATATAAGTTTAAAAGAAAAAGACGTGGATCACTAATATATACACTTAAATACCTATTTTTCTTCTTCTTTTATTAGATGCACTTTCACATTACCACATTCATAATTAAGCCCTAATATGGTAGACTTATCTTCTCACATGTTAGAGATTAAAAGAATGTGAGATTTGTTCTGGCTAAGATTTGAGAAAAATAACTCACATGTTAGAGATTAAAAGAACTTGAGATTTGTTTTGGCTAAAATTTGAGAAAAATAATAAACTTGATAAAAGATATATAGAATAGAGAATACATGATATTAATAGCATACTTTTTATTTATTTATAAAGATAAAAACATTTTTTTAAACATATTTTTCTATTTCAATTTTATTGAAAAGTTTAAATTCGTTACATAAACATTAATTAAGGTAAAATTAATATACTTTTGTTTATAAAAGATAAACAAGTTTTTTAAACATATTTTTTCTATATGAATTTTATTGAAAATTTAAATTCGTTAGATAAACATTAATTAAGACAATTTTTTTTTATATTTTTTCTCGATTTTTAATAAATTTTATTTTAAAAAAGAGAATGAGTTAAAAAGATTTGATTGTCATTATTTTCCCTGCAGCAGAGGACTCACCGTTCACACCATAACAGTGACATTAGAGTGTTCTTTCCATTTACATGTCCCTTCGCACTGTGGCAGCGTTCATGGGTCCTTCAACTTCTTCAATCAAACACACTTTGCTATGTAACTGTTACTCTCCAAGTCACTGAAATCTAGTTCACTCTTTACCCTCCTCTTCTGACTGTTTCAAAACGAAAAAAAATCGAAAAAAAAATTAAGGAAAACCCAAAATTTCAGCCCTGTTCTTGTTCCTCGTCTTCAACATTTTTCAACCGAAGCATTTACGGTCTCACTCTCATGCTTCGGTTTCTCGCAACTGGATCAAATATTTCTCATCCTTTTCCACACACAGCAGTTATAAAAGCTCTGCGAGTGTTCACATCCACCACCTGTTCGAGCATTTGCGTCACCCAAACCAAGGTTGAAGTTGAAGATGATAAAGGCAAATGGAGTGATGCTACTGAACTTTTGAGAAAATGGGGTTGCAGTGATGATGATTTGGTGAGAATATTCTCGCGCTGTCCCTCGTTGCGCAATGCTGATCCCACGCAGGTCCAATCTAAACTGTGCCTGCTTAGTGATTTGGGCTTGCGTGCTTCTGAACTTGTGAAGATTGTCAATTGTAGACCACGGTTTTTCCAGTCTCGGATTAACTCTTATTTAGAAGAGAGGATTGGACATCTCACATCATTGTTTGAGTCCAGGGAAGTGCTTCAGAAGGCCATTGTAAGGAACCCTTCATTGCTGCTATCGGATGGTCGCTATAATGTTAAGGCCACAGTTGAGCTCTATGAGAAGTTGGGTGTTAAGAAAGGGGACTTGGTTCAGATGCTGCTTTTGCGGCCCACGGTTATTTCAAGGACTTCCTTTGATGCTGAGAAGCTGGAATATTTAAGCAGGACTGGGCTTACTGTGGATTCAAAGATGTATAAATATGTGGTGACTTTAATTGGAATCTCTCGCGTGGAAACTATCCGGGAGAAGGTGGCCAATTTCGAAAAGTTTGGGTTTTCTGAAGAGGAGATATTTGGTCTTGTGGGGAGGTCTCCTAATGTTTTGACATTGTCGACAGACAAGGTTCAGAGGAACATGACTTTCATTTTGGGCACGATGAAGCTTGATGCTAAGATGGTTCTAAAGCAGCCGTATCTATTGTATGCCAATGTGGATACTGTTTTGAAGCCAAGAGTTCTACTAGCATTGAAGATTCAAGATATGGATTCAAAGTGGCAGATCATAGGACCAACGATAGTTAGTGTACTTAGGATGCAAGAGACGAGATTTTTGGACTTGTTTGTCAAATGCCATGGGGAGGATGTTGCCAATGAATTGATGGATTTCTATAAAAGGACAAAAGAGGTTAAGAGATTAGGAGAGTCATCAAAGAAGTGCAGTAGGAGAGGATTCCCTTTCTGAAATCTGAACTACTTATATGCTATAAAGTGATTTAGAGCTGAGATCCATATCCACTTTTTTGGTTATCTTGTTATTGGAAATTATTTTTGTGAAATTTACTATGCTTATTTCTCTCTATTTGATTTTTAATGAAGATTTTTCCTATCTAGAACAATTTTGTAATACAGGTGAGCGGCAAAGCTTCAAAATCAAGAAATAATGTAGGTAATTGATTTGCGTATACTATGTTTTAAAGAGTAACCTTACAGATATATTATTGATCCTCAGTGCCCTCATTTTTCATCAGGGTTCGGCCTTGGCCCTAAACAACATTCCTGATTTTTAGTTTAGAACTTTAGATTAATTTTCACATCAAAATAGCTTTCCCAGCTAGGAACTCACTGTGACTTTTCAATTACAATCTGTAAACTATTTTCACTTAAAATAAGTTTATCGAAACATTAAAATTTTCAGAGAATTTGCTTTCAATCCTTGACAAATACCATTAAAAAGATATCAAGAAGGACAATAACATTGCAGTAAAAACAATTTTGTTTCCCCCCCTGTTTTCAACATCTACTTCAACAATAAATTTCTGTTGCTTGATACTTCTGTCTGTTTTGTGCTGCTATCTGTTAACTTCTAATGCTTTCTATTCAAATTGAATTTCAGGTAAAATTTTGGTTGCTGTAAAGGAACTGAAATATGTCATTAACTTTGTTATTATTGGCTGTTGTATTCATTTTATGACTACATTAAGTGAAAACTAATTATCTCTCTTAATTTACCACAGATAAAACAATTATGTTTTTAGTTCACTTCAGTTCCGAATATCCCCAATTAAAACTAAAAGAAAATTTGATGGTTGAAAAAAAGACTTCGAGCAATCAAATGAAAAAAAAAATACATTCCTTAATCTACATTCATTTTCTCTTGGAAAAGGCAATGACAGAAGAATGTTTTTAATTATCTAAACATGAAATATTACGTAAAAAATATATAGATAGTAGAAATGTGAAAGCTCAAAGAATCAACCTTCTGCTACTACTGCACTCGTTGCTTGCTTGCTTGCTTCTAATTTCTAAGCCCTTACACTCTATGCATGACACTGTTGTATGATGAAGAGGAGAGTAGGCTCAATGACTCAAAATGAAGAGTATATGTCCAATATATAGAGCTCCAATCCAAAATGCATGTACATTATGAGATAATTGAATTAAATCTTTATTAAAAGTTGGACCATATTCATTAAAAATACTAAGATATATCTATTAACCCTAAACATATGATATGATTATTTATTAAATAAAGTTTATTTAAATCAAATTAATCACACAAAACACAAAATCCCTCACATTAACATCTACTATTCACAAATTAATTTGACATTACACTTACTTTCTAATAATCAATATAACATTAAGTTATAAAGTTCCCGGATCAATTTGTATTTCTTTTACAAGTAAATCATATTTTTTTTATAAATTATTAATTACAAATTTCGGTTTAGGTATGAAATGTATCATTTATCATCAAGGGAAAGAGACATATTTGAGTTTGACTATCTCATCATCGAAATAAATATTCATCTTCAATTTTATCCTTATACTTAATGGGTATGAAACTTTTGTTTGAACTTGACTATCTCATTTTGAAGTAAATATTCAACCTTATTTCTGTCCTCATACTCAACGGCATAAATTTTTTATCTCATGGCCATCTCCATTGAGAATGGGTATACTCGTACTATTTTAAATATTAATTAAATATTTTTTTATAACAAATAAAAATCGTAACAAAAGAATCATAATATTATCAAGTATTTAATGTTAAAAGAATACACAATTTCTTTCTCTCTAATGTCAAATATAAAGAATAGAAATTATAACTACATAACTGCATAAATAACAAATGAGAGTATCAAATAAAAATTTGATAAAAGTTAAATAATTACATAAAAGAGTAAAACTAATCAAATATATGACCTATAAATAAGTTACAAAACTAAGGACCAATTAAAAGTTAATATAAATTATTTAGATTACTTAATAAATTAAAGATATTTTAGTAATTTAAAATAGAAATGAGTATGGAAACAAGATATGTATTGGGACTAGTATGAGATATGACGAATATGCACATACCAATATGCATTCTCATACTTAATTAAAAAATCAAATATTACTTATACTCCTACTTCACTGATACGAAAATTTCTCATAAAAAATGTGACATATTCAATCAATATCCGTAGATGAATTCATTTGCCTAGCTAATCCTAAAAGTTACCCAGAGCCAATTTCTTAATGATTTGAAGAAAAATACAATTTATCATCTCCTATAATACGTGAAAATGAAATGGGTTAATTACATATTATTTCAGAAATTAATTATTTAAATATTTAGTGAAACAATAATTATAGGTATAATTCTTTTGCAATTAGTTGTAGTATTTATCGAAATCAATACCTAAGCGAGCTGAGTTTGACTGGCGAACATCTACCCTAAACAGGTAGTTTGGAAGCAACTTTTAATCATGCAATTTTTATAGTTTAATCCTTCAGATTTTTAATGTTTTATAGTTTATTAATTATATGTTTAGTTCTAGAATCTTATATGAGGCACATTTCCTTTGTTCTTCTTTTTATGGCATTATAATCTCTATAAGCATGTAAGACAAACACGTGTTGTGCATATGAAAGTTGAATAAGAGAGAGATTTTGTTTTTTTTTTCATTCCGACTCAGTTTTCTCAGTGTTTATTTTTCTTCCTCTGTTTTCTCAGTAAATCTTCTTCTTTAGTCATGAAAATCGTTATGGTAATAGAGCGGACATGTGTCACTCTGATAAATTTTTTTTTTCATTAGTACAAAATATCAAAATTACGATCCTATATTCAAGGCGTTTTTATGGTCAGATTCAAAACAAAATAACATTTTTTAAATTAACTTCCGGTAAGAGGGTGGTTATTTGGTATAGCAGCATTCTTAAACAAAGCGCTTTGTTTAAGAATGTGACTATATCAAATAGTCACCCTCTATACCATTTTTTTACTCTAATACTTCCTTTCTCTGACGCTTCATTTTCTCTTCTCTTTTACTCTGGTGCTTCCTCTCGTCTTCCTCGAGCCTGCATTGTCTTTTTCGTGCCATTAGTAAGTTTGTTTTGAGCTCTCTACTTCTTCTTCACCCTTAGTTTTTGTATTTTCTTCATTTCTCTTATTTGTTACTTTTCTGTCATTGCTCGAAGGCCACCACTGTTTCATTGCCACGCTGGTGTTTGAGTTTAAACTGTGCCCTATTTGCTCCGTCGCTGCTTGTGCTGCCGCTATTGCCGTTGTCGTGCCGCTCTTTACCACCATCGTTACCTTCACGCACAAGGTTGGTGGTGTTTTATTTTTTTTTTAATTTTTTCAATTTCTTTAATGTTATTAATTTGTTTACTTTTTTTTATTATAATTTTTATTTTTTTTAGGTTAAAATATAATTATTAAATTATTTGACGGTAGATAGATTTATTTTATTTAATATTTAAAATTAATTTAATAATTTTTAATTTGATATTTAGTATGTATTATAATTTGTATTTATTATTTAATTTATATAATGTTAGTTGTTAGATTATAATAGAATTATCGTGTTGGTATTGAGTTCGAGGATGTTCGACCTTCGACAATTGATACGTTTTGGTATTGAGTCTGAAAGTGTTTGATCCTCAGCAATTGATACGTGCTGGTATTGAGTCCGAAGGTGTTTCACCCTCGGCAAACATGAGATTTCACACTCATTAGTAAACACCTGAATGACTATTATAGAATATAATGGATCGAAATTGGATTAATTATGTTTGCATAAGCGATGAGTACAAAAGAGGAGTAGAAGAAGTTATACAATTTACACTACATAACGCGAATAATAGTGGTCATGATGGAGCAAAGATTAGGTGTCCGTGCGTTAACTGTTTGAATGGAAGGATACTGGATGTTAAGAAAATCAGGGAGCACCTTCTATGTGATGGGTTTCTTCGATCTTATACAACTTGGACATGGCGTGGTGAATCATTAAATTTACAATGGAGTCTCTGCATCGCTTGACATACTTCCATATTCATGCACTTCTGCAAAAGACTCAGCTCCCACATCACGAATCATGTCCTCCAATAGATCATCATCTACTTCACCATGTACTGCATCATTCATGGTGGACCCCACATATTCTTCATAGTTCACAACCTGTTTTACTAGTTATGTACAACTTACCTCCTAGATTGTGCATGAAGCAAAAATACATGGTGTTGTCTATGATGATATCTGATTCGTAAAAACCAGGAAATGTCATAGATGTTTATCTAAGTCCCCTAATTGAAGATTTACTTTATGTTAAATTATTATTGATTATGCTTTAACTAATAACTTGCAGGTTTTGCATGGAGTTTCTATCAATGATGGGAATGAAGATGTGTATGGATTCTTAGATCCCTCATATACTAATCCCATTGGAACAAAGAAAAGTGAAACTCAATCATACGCATCACTAACACCCTGGAAAAAGAGGGAAAACAAATTTATTTATGCTCTTATATTAATGAGTAAGTTTAATTATAAGTCATCAATTATTACTATTTCATGTTTTAAATATTTACTAACTCTTTTCATGGATGATATAAGGGTCATTGGCAGTTACTTGTCTTATTCACGGTTGATAAAACTGTTGTGTGGTTCTGTTCCCTACACAAGAAGCCATCCACACATATGAAGAATATGATTGATAAGTAAGTACACCATAAACTTAACTCCGTATGTTACTAATTAAGCATCTACTAACGCAATTTTTTGTATTAATGAGTTCATGGCGTGAATATAACATCCTAAAAGGTCAATCAAATTCAAATTTTCAAAATCTGAAGTGGATGACACTAAAGGTTTGTAATTTTTGTCTTTCTCTTTTTATTGTTTATCAATATTAACTTTTACTTTTTATTGGATTATAGTGTAATTGACAACCAGGAAGCTATGAGTGTGGCTATTGTGTTATGCAATGGATGGTTAACATTGTAAGACTAGGCCTTAAAAGTGATTGGGATCAGGTAACATATGATGGTAAATTATTTTTATAACTATTTAACATATATGTATCTTAACACTAATTTACGTGAACCTTATTTTGTAATGCAGTTCTTCACGGATGAGCAACCAATGTCTTCAGCCGCCATATAGTATGTGAGACATTCTTGGTCCACATATTTTCTAAATTTTTATAACTCTAGGATAGCTAATGAATAGTGTAGGAATTAGATAGATAGATATGAATATAGGTAAAGATATATTATTAGTGTTTGTAATACATTTTTATCAATATATATAAATTGAATCTATGAATTTATGTATTTGTCTGGCTAGATTATAATTGAACAGGTTAATTTAAATGAGAATTAGCATTAAACAAAATGTACTAAAAAAAGAACCATATACAACGACGAATATTTACCATAGCCGCATTCTTATATGCAGCACAAAGATTTGTACACCTCCCTTTTATAAATCATTCTAAAGCATATAAGAAGGCGACTATTTACCATAGCCGTCCTTATAAACCTGAATTTAAAAAGATGACTAGAAAGTCACCGTTTTACAATGAAAATAGCCGCCCTCTTTAAACCTTTATGCATCAGTGTCTTGTCTTTCTCTTCTTGCATTTCTTATTTTCTTTGTTCACCCTCACCATGTTTAGTGAGGACCCCTCACTGAATTCGACGAACCCTTACTATCTTCACACTGGAGAGAATTCAGGAATGGTACTGGTCACACTGCAACTTGGTAGCAATTATCACCATTAGAGTCGAGCAATGAAAATGGAACTACTCTCAAAGAAAAACTCAAGTTCATCATTGGGGAGATTCCAGAACCCACATAAGAGTCAACAATATGAAGCATGGGAGCGTTGTAACGTGATCGTGATTTTCTTGGATAACACGAAGCTTGACATCGCAGATAACGCAAATCACAATTTACATCGACAACATAAAAGATTTATGGGAAGACTTGTGGGAAAGATTCTCCAAAAGTAATCACTTCCGCATCTCAAATCTCCTTCAAGAAATGAATTTGATTAACCAAGGAGAAAGAAGCATCTTAGACTATTATAATGATTCCAAGATTTTGAGGGAGGAGCTGCATTCTCTCGGACCTATAGCCGTTTGTGTTTGTAGCGTGAAATGCGAATGCAAATTATCCAAAATCATTATTGAGTACACATAATCAAAAAGAGTAATGTAAACCTATAATAATGTGAAAACCCAGATTCTTCTTATGGAGCCTTTGCATGATATAAACAAAGTCTTCTCTCTCTCACTTTACAACAAGAAAGTCAAGAAAGGCACTTCAATGAGACAAAAACCATGGAGTCAAAGATCTTGATAAACAACACAAGTCAATCCAACCAAAACACAACTCAATTCCACCAAATGCACTACAACAAAAATGTTGATGGATGGAAAGGAACTGGAAGAGGCAGAGGAAAGAATTTTGGGAAGCAATGCTCATATTGCAACAAGATGAATCATACTGCAGATAAATGCTACTCCAAACATGGACATCCTCCCTAGATAAAGCAGAGAATTAGCCATGATGTAAATGTTGTTGAAAGCTTAGAAGATTAGATCAATGAAAGGAGTTCACCTCAAAATACGTCCTTAAATGATTATGCTTTATCTACTGAACAATTGCAAAAAATAGTTGATATCCTTCAAATGAATAATGACAAAGGAAAAACGAATAATGATATGACGGATCAACCACATGAGAAAGGTAAAACTCATAAAAAATCTTGGATTCTTGATACCGGGACAACTAATCATGTTGCTCGTTATATTTTCCTTTTTCTAAGTCATTATGAAATAAAACCTATGAGGGTGAGGCTTCCAAATAATGCTTAAATCATTGTTAGACATTGATAAATGCCATAACTTAGTAAGATTTATGCAAAAAAAGCTATCACTTATGGATTTAATTGTTAATAAAGTTATAATTCGACCTTAATTTGAGAAATTTGAATCTAATAACATATTTTTGATTATGATATGAATAAGAACTATTTATTCTCAATTTTGTGCTAATTTCAGGAATCTAAGAGAAGATGAAGACAAAGGGCTAGAGTAAGAATAGAAAAGTTAGAGATGAGGAGAAAAGACAAAGCTGAGCACCCAAGACTCGCTTAGACTTGCCCAACGAGATCACTGCAAAGGAAAACTTGCCCTCTGGACCAAACTCGCCCAAGCGAGATCACTCTAGAAGCAAACTTGCTCTTTGGACTCAACTCGAACAGAACTCAATCAGACTCACCCAAGCAAGAACGCTATAGAGGCAAACTTGCTCTTTGGGCCAAACTCGCCAAAGACTCGCCCTGACTCACCCAATACTCACCCAGGACTCGCTTAGGCTCGCTTGAGCGAGTTTGTTCTAGTGAAGTTGGTTTTTATTTTCTCTAAACTCGCTTGAGCAAGTAATATTTTGCTTGAGCGATATGTCACTTAACCTACACCCAATTAGGTTAAATAAGGGTGTGAGGCAGAGGAAAAGGGATACCAGGATGAAAATCAGAGATAGAAAACCCTAAAGGAGGTAGTCGTCAATGATAAATGCTCTGGATCTTCTTTTCTTACTTTCAATGCTTGTAATGGCCACCATGAGAGGCTAGTTCTTCCCTTTGGGTTTGAGAGTAATCTGTTCAAACTCTGATATATTGAGGTGATATTTATTTTAATATTTCTTTCTTGATTGATATTGGTATTATCATTTTATTCTCAAACCTTGAATTTTTATTCATGATTATGATTCTTGGATTTGACTGTAAAGTACTTCTGAGGATCTGACCTAAATGATAATGCTTGGCATATTTGAATGCTAGCAATATATTTGAAATGTTAATTTCTCTATAACATCTGCTTTTAATGATAAGAATGTTTTTCTAAATATGTGAGGAATCAATATTTAGGAGACAATCTTAATAATTTTATATGCGAGGAATCGATATAAATGACTTTATATGTGCACCAATGTCAATTACGTTAGAATATTGTATGCTTTTGTTCATCCAAAATACAAAAGAGTGAGAAAGATTAACCCCGTTTCCAGTTTTCTCAATTGAATTATTTTAATCATTTACGATGTTTTAAGTTAATTTCTCACGTAACTTTATAATGCAAATGACTTTTCAATCAAACTTTTGCACATCTTTTAATATTTAGTGAATATTGTACATTGAGATTTTAAAAGAATTGTTCCTTGTGGATTCGATATCTGTCCTTAGGAACAATTTATTTCTTTTGACTAAGTCACCAGACATGCAGAGACTGTGATCTTAACTTAAAGATTAATCATACATAGAGTTTTGTACATTCCTAAGTTTTCTTTAAATATTCTATCAGTCCAAAAACTTACCACTTCACTAAACTATAATTTTTGTTTCTCATGATGATGAGTGTCAGATTCAAGAAGCACTTACATCTAAGACGATTGGACAAGCTAAGCTTCTTGTAGAACTCTACAATCTCAACTTCTCAACAGAAAGAAGTGCAATTCTCTTCACTCAAACAAAAGACTATTTTCAATGCGACAAAAGCCTTGATGTATGGCATTGTAGGCTATGGCATCCTTCGAGTAAGGTGTTAGAATGCATGAATAAAACTTATCCCAATATACATTTTGATAAACATTTGTGCTCCTTGTCATTTTTCTAAAGAACATAGATTACCGTTTCTTATATGCAAAAGCACTTCTGATAACCCTTTTGATCTTGAGCATATTGATATTTGGGAACCCTTTGGTGTTCCATCTATACATGGGCATATATACTTTCTTACTGTTGTTGATGATCATACTAGATTCACTTGGATATATCTGATGAGAAGTAAAAATGAAACCAAAAATCTTTTATGTAGTTTTGTTGTTTTAGTTAAAAATATCAAAGCATAAGAAATGATAACAAACAAGAGTTTTATTGGAAAGACTTATATGAAAAATATGAAATTATTCACCAAACAACATGCTTTGAAATACCTCAACAAAACTTTGTGGTTGAACAAAAACATCAACACATCTTGAATGTGACTAGATGTCTCATGTTTAAATCCAAACACTCTCAAGTTTCCTTGTAATATGTTGTGGTGATTTTTTCTATTTCATTAACAAAATTCCTTCACTGGTCATTTTGAATAAAAGCCCGTATGAAAAAAATTATTCCACTGTGCCTAACCTTTATAATCTCATAATTTTTGGATGTTTGTGTTTTGCTTCTACTTTAGAAATGGAAGGAACAAACTTGATCCTAGAGCCAAAAAGTGCATATTTATGGGATTCAAGGCAGGGTGAAAAGGATACACTGTCATTGACACACAAACCAGAGAAATTTGTATCTTCAGAAATGTTCTTTTCTATGAGCGAACCTTCTACCAAGAGAGTAACAAGAACGAGCATATATGAAGTCAGTTATGATCAAGACTTCCTTGAATGCATATATGAAGTTCCACAAAACAGATAGGACTAATTCCAATGAAGAAGAAACTGAAGAATCAAGTGAAACTGGAAATCCTAGAAGATCTATAAGATCACGCAAAGCTCCTGCATACCTTGAAAGTCAACTTCTTTGTCTTTACAAACTGAACCACACACTTATGAGGATGCAATTCAATATAATGAATATAGAGTAGCCATAGACAATGAGATCAAAGCCCTTGAACAAGACTTGGAATTTAGTTGATCTTCCAACAGACAAAACACCCATTAGTGCAAGTGTGTATACAAAATCAAGAGAAGAGCAGATGGCAACATCGAGAAATACAAAGCATGCCAGTGGCAAAATGTTACATACAACGGGAAGGCATTGATTCTACTAATACCTACTCGCCCGTGGCAAAGTCAACTACGATTCGCATGATCCTTGTTGTTGTCGTTATCAAAGACTGGTATCTAGAACAACTTGACATAGACAATGCTTTCCTACATGGAGCCTCTCTGAAGAAGTTTATATGGAGGTTTTCCCTAGAGTCATCAATGAAAAACCAAGCCAGTCGACAGTGGTATGAGAAGCTTACTTCATATATTTTGACTATAGGTTTTATCCAATCATTAGTTGATAGTTCTTTGTTTATTAAGAAAACTAAAAATTCTTTTGTTGCCTTGTTATTATACGTGGACGTGGATGATATAATTTTAGTTAAGGATAATATATATGAAATAATATCTGTCAATAAATCCCTGAATTCTGTCCTCAAAATCAAGGACCTCAGAAAGCTAAAATAATTCCTCGATCTAGAGATTGCTCGAACAAAGAAAGGGATTCACATCTTCCAAAAGAAGTATGCTCTCGAAACTCTTGAAGATACAGGAATGCTGGGTGCTAAGCTTGCGTCTAATCCCATGCAGAAAAAAGCTGAGAACATGTTCGATCAAGAAGCTGATGTGCATGATCCTTCAAGTTTTAGAAGAGTTACTGGGCGGCTTTTATATCTGGTAAACACTAGATGTGATGTATGTTTTGCAGTGCAATTCGTCAATCAATTCATACAAAGGAAAACCATCCATCATCATCATCATCATGTTGTTCAACGTATATTACAGTACATAAAAGTTGCACCTGCACAAGGTTTGTCTTACTCTAGAATAAAAAGCCTGTAGTGATTCTGACTGGCGTCTTGTTCTATAACACGACACTCCACAACTGGATTTTGCATCTTTCTGGAAGAATCATTGGTTTCATGGAAAAGTAAAAAACAAAGTACAGTCTCAAGGTCATCCTCAAAAGTTAAATATCGTGCCTTAGCCTCTACATCTTGTGAACTACAATGGTTAACTTTCTTGTTAAAAGATCTCCACACCATCATCCCCAACATAACATGTCTCTATTGTGACTCACAATCTGCTAGACATATTGCTCTTAATAATAACTTTTATGAACGGTCCAAACATATTGACAACTGTCATGTCGTTCGAGACTCAAAACAAAATCTTTTTTACCTTTTCTCTATTTGCTCTTTAGAACAACCAGCTGATGTTCTAAACCGCTTGATCGAGAAGTTTTACAGAAATTCATCACCTAGCTTGGAGTACTCTGTATTCACACTCCACCTTGATAGGAGGGTTTTACAGTTTATTAATTATATACTTAGTTCTATAGAATATTATCTGAAACCTAATTATATCTGAAACCCATTTTCTTTTTTCTTCTTTTTATGGCTCTATGTAAGCATGTAAGACCAACACATGTTGTGCATATGAAAGTTGAATCATAGAGAAGTTTTTTCATTCTGGGTGTGTTTTCTTCTTCCTCTGTTTTCTCTATTATTTTCAAGCAATTTCAAATCAAAATATTTCTTCTTTTGTAATTTAGAGGCTCAATGGTTATTCTTTTTTTTTTAATTTGAAAATAATTTAAGCTGCATATTAAGTAGTTTAATCATTATTAAATAAGAAGTGTGGGTCTTACATATTATAAAAGACATATAAGAGTAGTGTGCAAGGCAAAGGTGGTTAGCACTAAGGATCATCATCATCATCTCTCAGTGTTTTCTGCATTATTGCTTTCTCTTCTAACCGTTGACCTCAACTCCTTTGATGGCATCCGCGTCTTCTTCTTCTTCTTCGTTTTTCTCAAAATCCAGAAATCGAGAGGAAGTGTTCATCCAATTTTTTGGAGAAGACATCCGTAAGAATTTCATTTCTCATCTCAGTTCTGCCCTTTTACAGGCTGGAGTAAAACCTTCCTTCCTTGCCGAGGGAATGATGCCGAGAATACTTTTGTCATCAATTGAAAGCTTTCAGATTGGAATAGTTGTTTTCGCCAAAGCATACAGTGAATCTTCTCGGTGTGTTCAAGAGCTTGTGAAAATCGTTGAATGTCACGAGACTCACGGCCTAATGGTTATGCCCGTGTTTTATGAAATTGACCCATCCGATGTAAGACATCAGAAGCCTTATATTCCAAAAACGGCAATTACACAAAACAATTTTTCAGGAAAACACCAGACCATTTGGCCCCTGAGGTGGAGACGTGCACTCACCAAAGCTGCAAATTTGCCTACTTGGTGGGATGGCAGCAAACACAGGTAAACCAATCCATACTTTGGAAACTTTTTCTTAAAACATTTTAAGCATAGAAAATAAAAAAAAATTTCTACACAATTATTTTTAATAAATACATAAAAAATTATCTGAACAAATTTTCTATACTATTTGGCGCTCATTTATTTGACATTTGTGTCTTTTGTATTTATTGAACGGGAAGGAATGATGCTGAACTAGTAGAGGAAATTGTTAAGTTTGTTCTCGCTAAACTTGTGCACCTTGAACACCCCTTGTCTATAACTAAATTTCCTGTTGGATTAGAACCCCATGTGGAAAAAGTGATGGGATTGTTTGAAAATCAACCCACCAAAGTTTGTATTATAGGGATATCAGGAATGGGAGGATCGGGTAAAACTACCGTAGCCAAAGCCATCTACAATCAAATTCCTCATACATTTGGTGATAAAAGTTTCATTCAAGATATTAGACAAGTTTGTGAAACAGATGGCATAGGCCTTGTTCATTTACAAGAACAACTTCTATCAGATGTCCTAAAAGCAAATGTGAAGATAGAGAGTGGTAGGATGGGAAAAACTATGATCGAGAACAGACTTTCTGAAAAAAAGTTATTCATTGTGCTTGACGATGTGAATGAGATAGACCAATCGAAACACCTATGTGGAAATGGTAAATGGTTTGGTCAAGGAAGTATAATAATCATTACAACTAGAGATTTAGACCTGCTTTGTCAACTTAATGTTGATTATGTTTATGAGATGGATAAAATGGACCAAACTGACTCCCTTGAACTTTTTAGTTGGCATGCTTTTAGAGAAGCAAAACCAAGGGAAGACTTCAATGAACTTGCAAGAGATGCAGTTGCTTATTGTGGTGGACTACCACTAGCTCTTGAAGTCCTTGGTTCTTATTTATGTAAAAGGTCAGAGAATGAATGGAGAAGTGTATTGTCGAAACTAAAAGTAATTCCCAATACTCAAGTTCAGAACAAACTAAGAATAAGCTTTGACGGTTTACGCGATGACATGGAAAAGGATATATTTCTAGATGTATGTTGTTTCTTTATTGGTAAGGAGAGAGGCTATGTCACAGAGATACTAAATGGGTGTGGACTACATGCTGATATTGGAATAACAATTCTCATAGAGCGTGGTCTTATAAAAATTGAAAAGAACAATAAACTTGGAATGCATCATTTGCTCCGGGATATGGGACGAGAGATTGTGCGCCAAAGTTCAACAATGCAACCTGGGAAGCGCAGTCGATTGTGGCTTTCCAAGGATGTAATTGATGTATTGACAAAGAATACTGTAAGTACATTCTTCATATAACATTTTGAAACTTCAAACTGTTTTCCTTTATGTTTCCTTTTCTAGTGAGCTAACAATAGTGATTTCCTAATTTGTTTATTTTCTCTTATCATTACAGGGGACAGAAGCTATTGAGGGATTGTCTCTGAACTGTCGGTCAACGAGCAAAGATTTCTTCGAAGCTTATGCTTTTGACAAAATGAAGAGGTTGAGATTCTTGCAACTTGATCATGTACAACTCACTGGAGATTATGGATATCTTTCTAAGCAACTGAGATGGATCTATTGGCAAGGATTTCCATTAAAGTACATACCTAACAACTTCTATTTGGAAGGTGCAATTGTGATGGATTTCCAACACAGTAATCTTAGACTATTGTGGGAAGAACCCAAGGTATATATTAAATCCAATTTTCTTTTCAGACTCGTAGGGTAATTAAAATTTTAAGAATTGCCTCTTATCACGGTTTCCTTTATTTTGTAAAAATACTATATTTTTTTGTAGGTTTTGCCGTTGCTAAAAATCCTCAATCTTAGTCATTCCAAGAACTTGATAGAAACCCCTGACTTTTCAAAATTACCAAGTCTTGAAAAGCTCATTCTCAAGCATTGTCCAAGTTTGCGCAAGGTACACCAATCCATTGGAGATCTCCACAATCTTCTACTTATAAATCTGAAAGGTTGTACAAACCTAAGCAATCTCCCAAGTGAGACATATAAGTTGAAATCTTTGAAAACTCTCATCCTATCAGGTTGTCTGAAGATTGACATCTTTAAAGAAGATATATTGCTCATGGAATCCCTGACAACTCTAATTTCTGAAAATATTGCTGTGAAACAAGTTCCCATTTCAGTAGTAAGCTCAAAAAGCATTGGATATATACTTCTAGACGGAAATAAAGGATTGTCACTTACTGTTTTTCGTTCTATCATTTGGTCTTGGATGTCACATACTATTAATCCCCTGTCTCGTATTCGTCCGTTTCGTGGCATTTCATCATCTCTAGTTTCCATGAATATCAAGAATAATGATTTGGGGGATCTAGCACCAATCCTAAGCAGCATTTTAAATCTGCGTAACGTTTTGGTGCAATGTGTCACGGAGAATGAAACAGCGACACAAGTAATAACAATTTTGGAGGAAGTTCGTGGTGTAAGTTTGAGTACATTAAAAATAAGACCATCTACACCAGAAATTTCAAAGCATCCCTTAAGACCATATTGGATTGAACTTGGAAGTTATCAAGAAGAAGTCTTCAATACTCTCCGCAAGAGCATATTTGAGGTTCCTTCTCTTTTTCTCATTATCTACTTACTTTTATTATTCATTTTAGCTGTTAATTTTAAGACCATGAAACATTCCCGTAAAAATAATTCAAAGTAACTTCAATCCTAACATTCCTTTAGCACCTTCCCCTTCTATAACCACCTGGCTTTATTTAAAAAATACCTTTTTCTAATACTCAACAAGGCGAGTGACGATGCTAAGCACTAGGAAGTTGATTTCCATTTTGGGCTTGCATTGCTTGCTTCATACTGGTCATATTCTCATAGATCATAAAAAATTATTTATGCGTTGAAAGCACATTATTATACACAACAAAACTATTAAAGCAAATTTGTCTAGATATGTTGGAAATTTTATATCAAATAGAGGTATGACCAAATTATGGTATATAAGTAAATTCAAAACTTCTATTACAAGTTGTTATTATAAAATTGAGTTAAGCCTGTTGGGCCCATAGGACCATCTGCTATTATATTTAGTGTCATGTTTGAAATATGCAGTCAGTGAGTTTGTTGGAAATTTCATATTAGTGAGAGATATGATTAAATTGTAATATATAAGTAGATAGAAGTTTTTCTAAGATTGAATTGGGTCTGAATCCACCTTTTAAGAGAAATAATTACGGGAACTATGTTCTAATTTATTCAATATGTAGTTATTCTCTTAAATTGTTTGTTTTGTACTTTGAAATGATAAAATGATTGAAGATGTCCATATGAACAGAACCAATACAAAATGACTAAGCTATTTTTCTCATTCTACAGGGATTGGAAACCAGTGAGTCTTGTGATGTTTTTCTCCCCAGTGACAATTATCCTTATTGGTTGGCTTATATGTCTGAGGAAGACTCAGTCTTTTTCACTGTGCCTGAAAATTTTAACATTGATGGAATGATTTTGTGTGTTGTGTATTTATCAACCCTTGAAAACACAACAACTGAATGTCTTATTAGTGTCTTAATGGTTAATTACACAAAGTGCACAATCCAGTTACTCAAGGGAGACCCGACAATTTCCTTTAATGATGTAGATTGGCAGGGCTTGATATCACATTTGGTATGTGGAGACAAGGTGGGGATTTTTGTTATTTTTGCAGATGGATTTGTAGTCGAGAAGACAGCTGTCTATCTAATGTGTGATGGATCAATTGACAAGGAATGATACGAAGGTAAAAACGAATAATGATCTGGAAAAAGTAAGAGTGGGAGGTCCCGTCGGACAAATAGACGACAAATAATTAGTTAGAGGTGGGGAACCGATGCCCTAGAGATCCATATGTGGGACTACGTAGGAGTGAAAGGTAAAGAAAATGAGATCTTACAGAGTATTGGCCAAATTAAGATATAATTGAGGAGAGTGAAGGCTTCTGGTCAAGATTGTACTCATCCTCTCTTATTGGCAGTTTCATCCTTTTCCTTAACATATTCTGTTTCTTTATACTCAATATGGTCATTTAAGAATATAACTTCCTTTCTTATTGTATGAAATCCACTTTTATTTATAACAAAGTACAAATAGTTTATTTTCATGGAGTTCTATTATTCCAATTCCGGTCCCTTACATATAGTGCTTTCATTGCTACCATTGCTCATAATACAAGATTGAAGGAATTACAACATGGCATGAGACAGATGATGGAAAGGATCAAGCATAAGTGTTCTAACCAAGAAGATGTCTCCCAAATAAAGCATTTAGTTTATTTAGAAATAGAAGTTTTCAGCCAAGTTGTTGTTCCTGTAGGGATATTGTGTGCGGAAGCGTGGAAAACCCCGTTAAATAGAGGTAAAAAAACACCGGCGAGAGAGCAAAAACTTCCACTATAATGGTATTGGGAGTACAATAAATTCCTCTCAGGCTAATAGATAAATAGCCCCAAAACAAATTCTCTCTATATGGGTTAAACACTTACATCCAAAAGCAGAAATAGAGAGTATGGAAAAGAGAGAGGAAGCAAGTGTGCGTATGTTGTGTCTTACATATATATAGTGGTTCTAGGAGACAACAATAATAAATACAATTAATGGTAATTAACCTCCCATTGATTGCAATTGATTGTGGCAATTAACCTCCATTTAATAACAATTAATTGTCAACGGTAAGTAACCTCCCATTTATGCCAAGATAACAGTAAAAGTGAGTCATAACCCACAAATCTCCACCTTGACTTGCCTTTGACTGGAACACTCTCTCGCCAT